>NC_088827.1:900000-992507 GCF_036630325.1 Vairimorpha necatrix | reverse complement strand
TACCTAACCTACCTAACCTACCTACCTACCTACCTACCTACCTAACCTACCTACCTAACCTACCTAACCTAACCTACCTACCTACCTAACCTACCTAACCTACCTACCTACCTAACCTACCTACCTACCTAACCTACCTAACCTACCTACCTAACCTACCTACCTACCTAACCTACCTACCTAACCTACCTAACCTACCTACCTACCTAACCTACCTACCTAACCTACCTACCTACCTAACCTACCTAACCTAACCTACCTACCTAACCTAACCTACCTAACCTAACCTAACCTACCTAACCTACCTACCTAACCTACCTACCTAACCTACCTAACCTACCTAACCTACCTAACCTACCTAACCTACCTACCTACCTACCTAACCTACCTAACCTACCTACCTAACCTACCTACCTAACCTACCTAACCTACCTAACCTAACCTACCTACCTAACCTACCTAACCTACCTACCTACCTACCTAACCTACCTAACCTACCTAACCTACCTAACCTACCTAACCTACCTACCTAACCTACCTAACCTACCTACCTACCTACCTAACCTAACCTACCTACCTACCTAACCTACCTAACCTACCTACCTACCTACCTACCTAACCTACCTAACCTAACCTACCTACCTAACCTACCTACCTACCTACCTACCTAACCTACCTAACCTAACCTACCTAACCTAACCTACCTAACCTACCTAACCTACCTACCTAACCTACCTAACCTAACCTAACCTACCTAACCTAACCTACCTACCTAACCTACCTAACCTACCTAACCTAACCTAACCTACCTACCTAACCTAACCTAACCTAACCTACCTACCTAACCTACCTACCTACCTAACCTACCTACCTAACCTACCTAACCCTACCTACCCTACCTACCTAACCTAACCTACCTAACCTACTAACCTACCTAACCTACCTAACCTAACCTAACCTACCTACCTAACCTAACCTACCTAACCTACCTAACCTACCTACCTACCTAACCTACCTAACCTACCTACCTAACCTAACCTACCTAACCTACCTACCTAACCTACCTACCTAACCTACCTAACCTTACCTACCTACCTACCTAACCTAACCTAACACCTAACCTACCTAACCTAACCTAACCTACCTAACCTACCTACCTAACCTACCTAACCTAAAAACTACTAACCTACCTACCTACCTAAACCTACCTACCTACCTAACCTAACCTACCTAACCTACCTAACCTAAACCTAACCTAACCTACTACCTAACCTACTACCTAACCTACCTAACCTAACCTACCTACCTAACCTACCTACCTAACCTACCTACCTAACCTACCACCTACCTACTACCTAAACACCTACCTACCACCTACCTCTAACCACCTAACCTACCTAACCTACCTAACCTAACCTAAAACCTACCTAACCTACCTACCTAACCTACCTAACCTAACCTAAAACCTACCTAACCTACCTACCTAACCTACCTACCTACCTAACCTACCTAAACCTACCTACCTACCTAACCTAACCTACCTAACCTACCTAACCTAACCTACCTGCCTAACCTACCTACCTACCTAACCTAACCTACACCTACCTAACCTAACCTACCTACCTAACCTACATAACCTACCTAACCTAACCTACCTACCTACCTAACACGTAAGATTTTGGCCCTAAAACCTTCCTGAACCTTTTGTTTAAAAAATTTATCAATTTATCAATATGTAACCAAAATAAATAAAAAATTTTCATTTTTTGATAATATTTATCTAACTATCTTTAAAAAACAATAATTTTTTTTCTGATTGATGATAATATGTTATATATTTATTTAATAGGGGGTTTACCCCCTAACATCCCTTATCAAGCGGGACAGCACAATGCAACAAGCTTCTAATTTATCATTTTTATAATCTTTTAGGTCATAATGTCGTGTTAATGTATCTTCAGCTATCAGTCCTTACAATAAAAGAATCATTTTTACACTTTCCCATTATTTTACCAACACTTGTAAATCTTTTTTCATACTTTTCATCTATTTACCCAAGTTTTCTCTTCTTGCGATTCTCACAGCCTGATCTACTTCAAATTTTTCTCTATGCTTTTGTTTAAACTTACTTGCATACACATTCTTTTTATTGTTTTCAATTAAGACTTCTTTTCCTTGTTCTTTCCATGCTTCCATTGGTGTACATTTAATCGCTGTGTGTAGAGTGTTATTATAGGTTCTTACAGGTTGCTCTAGTTTTCCCTCTTGGTTTCCTTTTTTTGTTTGATCATCTATTCCCTTATTGTTCAAATACATCGTTCTATTCTTCTATTACTTCTATGAGATTCTAAACCTACTTTCCATTGCATAATTTCGTTTTCTTTACACCAAGTTACAAACCTCTTACTGAAAAATTCCTAACCGTTATCCGTAATATATTCATCTGGGCATCTATTTTCCTAAAATTTTCGTAATAACATCACTTCCCTTATTTTCCATCTTTGCGCCCCATACTCTTCTCATAAAGGAGTCAGTCCCTAATAGCACGTCTCTTTCTTTTTCCCCAATATCCATTACGTCTAAAGCTACTTTATAATTTCTTGAATGTTTTTACAAAATTGCAACCTCAGGTCGTGTTTCTAATATTAATGCTACATACTTCACAATTTTTTAGTGTTGTGGTTATCTGGTCCTTTATACCCGACCACTACCATCTTTGATTTAATCTTATAATGTGTTTCAATAACTCTTCGATGATTTAATTCCTCATGAACTTTACGAATTTCTGTCTCTCTTAGTTCTTTTTAAGTATTTATTAATTTTTCCAGTTGAGAACTTCCAATCGTTTTTGCCTTCTCTTTTAACCATGCGCTTTTTTTCTTTCCTTTTCATATGTTTTTGGATCCGTTTCTCTCTTTCGCCTTTTTCAAATACTTCGTTATTTTCAAATTGTCTACTAAGAGCATCCACATCCGTCATAAATTTTCCTTTTACATATTCTTTAGTAAAATCGAACTCTTGTATATATTCTATCCATCCCTTAATTTTGTTAATTTTTGAAAAACGGGTTGTTAATAATCTCAGCCAGTTCTTTATGATTTGTCATTTAATGAAATTTTCTTCAAAACTAACTCGAATTTCTTTATTCCAAATAACGCTACCATCATCTCTTTTTCACTAATCGTGTACTTTTTATCTGTTGGTGTTATCATTTTTGATGCCCATTGTATCGGAATCCACCTTCCTTGTCTTCTTGCAGAAGTATGGCTCCAATTCCCGTATCGCATGCATCCGTTCTTACTCTAAATAGTTTTTAACTATCTTCTATTTTCAATTTTTTCACAGCCTTTAAACTCTCTTTGATATCTTTAAAAGCTCTTTCCATATCTATGGATCATTCCAAATTACTATCTTTTTTTAGTGCTTCTTTAAGACGTGCTATCCGATAAGCATAATTGAAAATAAAATCTCTTAACCAGCCTGCTTGTCCCTCAAATCTTTTAAAATCTTTCATGTTGTTAGGCCTTCTGTATTCTAATGTCAAATGCTTTTTAATTTTGTTAGGTGTTATGTCTTCTCCGAAAATTGATACTCCAAGTAGTTTTACTTCTTCTTTATATTGTATTTTTTTAATTCTCTTTCAATCCACATTCGTTAAATTTTCGAATTACTTGTTTTAAAAAATTTTCGTGTATATTGCTATCTCGTGCATGAATAATAATATCATCCATGTAACCTTAATACTCTTGCTTCTAAACTTATCTAAAACTTCGTTCATCACTCTTTGCATAATATAAGGAGCATTTTTAAATCCCATTACAATGCTATTTCATTCGTAAACTCGAACAATTATCTCAAAACCTGTCTTATGTTTTTGAGCTTTCTCAATTTTATATGATAGAATCCTAACTTTAGGTCTAAAACCATAAATACTTTAGAACCTCCGTTGCCCTAATATTGTCTCTAATCAATGGCAATTCATACGGATCTTTTTAAACCAGTTCGTTTAAAGCCATCAAATTGCTTCTCAATTGTACTTCACCATTTGGTTTTTCTATGGGCTTTATTAGGCTTCTCCATTCGCTCTTTGTCCTTCTAATAATACCTCTACTTTCTAATAAATTAATATAATTTTCTAACTTTTCTCGAATTATAAGAAATATTTTGTCTTTTTATAACAACTTTCACTCCTTGTTTTGATAGAACATTTTTTCCCTGTTAAGTATTTTATTTTTTCTTTGTCTTTTCCTAATACCTCAGAGAATTTTCCTTCCAATTCTTCATATTTATTAATATTTTTTCTTCTTTTATCTTGGTTTGTATTTTTTACATATAAACTGTTTCTTAGTTCTCTCTTTATACCTTCACTGGTAGTCTAAATTTAATATCATTTCCTTTTATGTATTTTCATTTTACTATTATCACGAATGCCAAAATTAATTAACTTTTTTATTTTCATTTTTCTCTTCCTGTCTTCCTTTACGCTCCATACAACTTCTACCTATATGCCCGACATTTCTACATATAAAGCAATGTTTTTTGGTTTCTCGTCTTTTATATTGAAAGTGTCTTCCTGCCACTGCTATAGTCCTACTCAGATGTTTTTTTTTTCTCTTTTCTTAATTTTTCTTTCATACCATCTACCATATCTTCTAGTTCTCTGCTTCTTATTTTTTCCTTGTTCATATTCTCTTTCTCTATAACAACTAATTTATCATTTTCATCAGTAATATCATTCAAATTTATCATACATATCAAATTTTTATCAATAATAAAATTTTGAAGTTCAGTCCTTACTTGTTTCGATTTTTCGTTGTCACATCTTATACATCTTTCTGCATTATGATGTTTGTCTCACTCTCTGAGCTTCTTTTAGTAATTTATCGTTCTCTTAAACACGGCTTATACTTGTTACCCTTTCGTATTTTGTGTTCGCCATGGAAAAAATTATTTAATAGGAGGTTCAACTTTATCCATATAATTAAAACACAAAGTATTTTTGATGTAATTCTTCAAATAAATTTAAAGAAATAATATATTGTAAAAGTATGAAGCTATGTCTTTATTTTGTAATATATT
Source organism: Vairimorpha necatrix (assembly GCF_036630325.1). NCBI lineage: Eukaryota > Fungi > Microsporidia > Nosematidae > Vairimorpha > Vairimorpha necatrix. The sequence goes on along the minus strand of NC_088827.1, from coordinate 987,428 downwards.
CTATTGTAAAAAGGTCATTCTTGTGTTTTATAAATTTTTTACTAGAAATATTCGTATTATACTAAAAAAAAAATAATATTTAGCATATTATACAAATAACTTAAATCTCGAATGATGTACTAACGCATATATACAGACACAGGAGCTTATACATTTAGGAAAGCTCAAAATAACCACTTTGAATAATAAAATTGAATCATTATTCTAAAAAAGCAAAAGGACGTAACAATTTGTTAACATTAAGGAAAGATTCCAGTGTTTGTTTAAAAATAAAATACGAATAACTAATTACATTTTAATATCATATATATAAATTTTTGTGATTTTAAAATAGATCAATACAAGTAATTAATATTTTTCTAAACTAATATGATGTAATTTATTTTTATAAAATTAAAAATTGTTTTTGGAATTTTTTTATAAATATTTATATCTACTTGGCTGCTGCATAGGGATGCGGCTTCTTCTAAAGTACAATCTTATTTTTCTAATTATTTGCTGAACTGTTTAGGAAGTCTTTTAATATTACAAATGTTATTGTGTCTATTTTTTATGTTCTCTTTGGGATTTAATTTTCTATGATAGAAAATAATATATTTTAAAAATAAGAGGGTGTGAAAATATTGGATAATTGAAAAATACTTCCTCTGTACCATATATTTGATTTATTGATCATAATACCTTAGATATGTTTTTTTTTACTTTTATATTTTCTTTTATGACCGTTAGATTTACTTCTTGCTTGATCTTTATATAATTTTAATTATGAAGAGAAATAGTTTGATTTATTTGATAACCAGTTAAAATTGATAAATTTTTGCGATTCAGTTATGTTGTATATTCAAAATTATTGCTTAAAAAATTGCGAAGAGTTTAAAAGTATCCTATCATTATCTATGAAAATGTTTTACATAATGTGTTATGTTAAATGTTATTTTTTATGATAAAACCAATTCATGGATTATTAAAAAATTTTTTTTTAATTAAATCATTAGATTGATTTAATTTACGAAAATCAATATGCTTATTCCAAAAAAATTAATAAAATTTTTTTTGTTTAAATATTTAAAATTTAATTTTTCAATTTATTATATTTTTTTTTCTCAATAAATATTTAAAGTAAATATAATTTAATAATTATTATAAATTGTCAAATGCATTTATGTTTAATATGTAATTGGTTTTATGCATTAAAATATTTTAATTAAACTATTTTCTGTCATTATTAAAGATAAGATTTGTTTTTTTAATTTATACGCTCTTACATTATATTATCCTTAAATTTATATAATGTTTATTTATTAGTGCATTGGGTTTTGTTTATTTGTTTTATTTAACCTTCTTAGCTCTTATTGATTTATATTTTTAAATTCTTCGGTTAGTGTAAGATATTTTTCAAAAATTTACTTAAAATGTATTTATTTTGATTTTATTTTTATCATAATTATAGTATCATTAATAAATACGTGGACTATATAATATTTACTAGAAAAATTCATATGAAGAAATACGAAATTCATTTCCAGCCTATTTTTGTGTATAAATTTACAATTTGTATGAATATTAATTATCTTATCTTTTAATTTGTATTTAATATGTTTTCTGACCATTATTAGATTTATTTCTTAATTATTTATCATTATTTTTATTGAAATAATTTTTTGTATTTTATTTTATAATTTTTTTCTTGATTATTACCAAAAATTTCAAAATACTGTTGTAATAAATAAAAACAAAATTAAATGTCGTTCGTTGTGTTCCTCTATAGATGTTTATATTTTATTTTCGTCGTATGTCTTTATGTTTTTTTGAGACTTTAAATTTTTATTTATGAATTTTCTTGATATTATTTGGTTTATATATGCTACATTTTTATAATAATTTTAAAAACTTATGTTAAGCATAAAAAATGAGTTTTTAGATATGAAGAACTTTCCAATGTTTCCTTGCGATAAATAGTATTGAATTTTTTACTATAAAAATGATTTAAATCATTTATAAAACTTTATGAAATATTGATTGTAATTTAGTACCTTTAATTTACAATTTTCTAAAACCCTCCATGATATGGTTTCTTTTGAAATACAAATATATAAAAATTTTTAATAGATTATTTTTATATTTTTATAAATTTTTCGTTATTTAATCATATGTTTTCGTGTAGGTTGAATATATCATCATGTTTAATAATGTAGGTGTAATATATTGCATTTTAAATTTTCGATTGATATATTATTTTTTAAAAAAAATTCGTTATATGTTCTAAAACTATTACTTTTTTCAATCAGTCGTATGTGTATTATTAAGAGAGAAATTTAAAAATATAAAATATAATATAATGATCAAAAAATATTATTTTCGTTTTAGTGGTTGAGACTTCTGATTAAATAGTCGTGAAAATTTAATTGTATATAAATTTTCTTTTTTTTTACTTATCTAAAATGTTTTGAATGTTTAGTTTGAATGTTTTTATTAACTATTCTAAATATTAAAATTTATTTTTTTAAAACGAGTTTTAGTCCAATATGTTTTTTTTAAAAAAAGTTATCCTACTACTTTAAATATATTTTCTTTTTAAAATTATTTTTGTAATATTAACCTCAATTATCTTTATTGAAATTGCATTTCAAAAAATATTAGTTTTTTCAAAAATTTTTATTGGCATTATGTTTATTTTACTTGTAGATAAATCTTTGTGTATTATAAAATTTATATTGAAGTAAAAAATTTTAGTGACCTTTTCATACTTAGATTTAATCTAACGCATTTTTTGAACTATAGACAATATATAATATCAAAATTAAATTTCAATTTTTCTTCAAAAATATTGACTATAACAGTTATATAAAATTTTTGATTCAAAAAATTTAAATATCTGATAGTTATAAGACAAAGAACGAAATTTTTTATTTTATAAGAGGAATTTTTAAGTTTAGTTTTTTAACTAATAATATTTCATTTTTATGCTAAATAATATAAATTTTTTTTTTTATTTAAATATGTGTAAATGAATTCTTATATATTCTAAAAATTTAATTTCTTAAGAATACTTTTAAATTTTTGAGACTAACGATATATAAATATTATTTAGGTGTTTTTTCTAAAATTCTAATTTGTTTTCCCATAGTACTACCATTATGTTAATATTTAATATATCCAATTCTAACTTTTAGACTTTTTTTTGTAAATAATCTTGAAAACGTCCAAGTGAAATATTTAATAGTATTATAATTAAGAAATACTTAATTTGAATTAACATGTTTTTAGTAAGTTTTTAAATTTAAATTAAGCTAGTATTAATCATGTTTATTCTATGTTATTACTCTTAATATTAATCAAAATTATTTTCTGCTTAAATATATAAATTTTGAAATATATTTTAGTTTGCTTGTAACTATGGTATATAAGGTTTTTTAAATTTAGATTCAAAATTAATTCTATTATGTTATTAACTGTATTGAATTTATATGCATTTCTATTCACCCCATTTTTTGTTTTATTTTTTTTAATAACGACGCCTTTTTCAAAATCTCGAAAACGTTTTATTTACAACAACCTTGTATTAAATTGTACGTGTTATTGTTTTTATTTAATTATTCATAATTAAAAATTTACTTATTATTTCTTATTATATTATAATATGGAAAATATAACTAAGTAGGTTTCCTTAGGATTTTTTAAATCAATAACATAAATGTTGTTTCTAAGTAAAATTCTTTTTACCGTTACTGAACGATTTAAATGAATAGTTCTTATTTTATATTGTTAATTTAAAATAATTATCTCTAATTCTTCTAATTATACATTAAATAAGAGATTTTCTTAATGAATATATAATTTTACGATATTGTTGAATAAATTTAGAATTTTGTTTTTCTTTCGTAAATGACCTCTTTTTATAATATTTCGATTTTCATACTTAAATTTTGATCAAATTATTATATAAAAATATTATACTTAACGGATTTAGAAAGTATATATATAACAAAAGAGCGATTATCAAATATTTAACCGATAGATTTTTGAATTGATTTGTTCTTATTTATTTGAAATTAATAATAAAATAATATATTTTTATAATTATGATACTAGTATGAATGATTTTACTTTTTAGAATTTTTTGGTCAAAATTTCTAATTTTGTGTGGTCAATATGATTGTAAACAACAAAGTAATATTTGTGACATTTGTTTTTTACCAACTTCAATTTCAAAAGTCTACAATGTTTTATAAATGAAACTTCTTTAGAATTCTATCAACCAAAAAAATGTAAAATACGAGGTTAATCGAAATTCGTTTAAAACTTTATACAATATTTGTTTTTCGTTTTTTTATCATTAGTAATTATTATACTTAATAGTATACATATTGATCATATATAAATATAATATAGTTGATTTTTTTATATAATTTTCATTTATAAAATCCTCTGATATGTTTTAGATAATTAATAAACTTCATTGTTTGTGTTAATTGTACTTAAATAATACTATACGCAATATTATGATTTATTTTTGTTTATCTTGGCGTAGATTTTAATATAAAAGAAAATTATATTTCATAAAATATCTTGATCGTATATCTTTATTTTGAATTCTTATGTATAATCTTGCAAAGCAATATGTAGAATAATATGTATATCTTTTCTTTATAATCTCTTTACTATCTAGTTATAATAAATGAATATTATTTGTATCACTTCTTACTCATTCTATTTTTGATCGTAAAAGTAATTCTAATTATTTGCTTTCGTACTTATACCAAAAAAAATGAAAAGATCAAATTTAAGTTATTTTGTTATTACCTATGTTGTAAATTTAGATAGATTGTAGAGTTCGTTTTAAATTTTAGAAGATTTTTTTTTCTTTCAACCAGTATGCTCGTTCTTATTTTTCCTGTATTTCTCTGTTCTTCATAGATAAAACTTTGCTACTTTTAAGTTAGAAGGCTAAAAATATTTCGCTATTAATAACTTTATGATTGTGTACTTGCTTCATTGATTTTTTTTTTGCCCTTCATATACAAACTTCTTTTTTATATTTTATTTTTATTGTAATGATTTTTAGCCACGTAAGTTAAAGGTTAATTAATTTGCATGGATAAACACATATTGTAAATTTTTCATTTTTTGTTGTATTATTGGTGAATATTTAACAGAGTAAACTTTGACAACTGTCCTTATTAAGTAATCATTAATACACACTTCTATGAAACCTTTGTATTTAGTTTATCAAGTTTTGGTTTTTTAACATTTATTTAAATATTTTAATGCATATACCAGAATTATTTTAGATAAATGTATAATCTTATTTCTTGTATATAAATACGTCCTAATTTATTAAACAATAGATTGTTAGACTAAATTATATGTCTTAAATAGTTTATGTATAGTATCAGACATTTCTTGTAATTAAAACATTCAATGATTGTGTTTTAATTTCTTTTTGAAAGAATCTTATTTACTTGTTTGAAAAATATGTTTTTATCTTGAAAAAAGAAATAAATATATCGTTTAATTTACGTATTGTGTCCAAAGGCGATTTAATATGTTAAACTTTACTTCAATTTTTAATTACATGTCGATTCTGCACATAATGCGTTTCATAATTATTTTATATGCAGCTAATTATATACTTACGTACTCATACAAAAAAGACAAATAAATCTAAAATTCTTAAAATATTAATTATACAGATACATACGTTGGCAACCTCTAAAAAAAAATGTACTAAATTATGCAAGAAATAGTTTTCGAAATATCAATTATAATATTTATTCAGATGTCTTGAAGCCTGAGACCTGCACTGACGATACGGCTTATAATTAAACAATGATTATTGGTACTGTCAAACATCTCAGAGTATTGTAAATAAACATAAGACATGTTTGACATTCACAAACTAAAAGTAAGACAAGTGCATGTCACATGAAGTACTACTAATTCAGTAGAACTTCGGTTTCATGTTTGTTTGTTTACATCTCAAAGAGTTTGACAGTTAATCTAATTGACTATTTAAACGGAATTTACCCCTGACCTACAATTCCGATGAGCAGCAAAACAAACAAATAATATAAATCAATATGTTAGTTTAGACTCACCACTTCAACTTCGGATCAGGCCTCATGCCGGATATAAGATGTGTGGATACTCCATTCAGAAAAAAAAATTATTAATTTGTCATATAATTATTTCTTGTTTTTATGTTTAATTCTGAGGTATTACCCGGGAGTTGGCCATTCCTCAGATAGCATTCTATAATGCTTCTCCCTGGTATTAAAGTTTTATTATAATTTAAGTTGTATTATTAAATCTGCCTCCTTGGGCTTTATCTTCCCTTTTCTGGGGATGCATTGATTGATACTGCTGATTTCTAGACTCCTCTGTTCTTCTTGACATATTTTGGTGGGGGTAAAAATAAAAAGAAAATATTTATATAAAAATAAATTCTAGAAAATTCATTTGGAGGAAAATATAATAATGTGGTAAATAATGCCACATACTACCTTCTCTAAAGGGTCAGCAAATTAGAATACGGATTCCTCCGAAATCATCATATAGTTCTTTCCGCCGTTTCCTAGTAATAGCTGGGTAGGATATTTTAAACCTCAAATCAAGGTATGAGTTCAACTTATCATATTTGAGCTCTCAAATTCACCGTTTATTTCATATCTACATATGCTAAATGGCAACTGCTGCATTTTATTTTTGAGGCAATGTTTTCTGAAAGTTCCAAGATTTAATTTATTTTTATTCTAATAACTATCATATTTAGATGTTGCCAAATCTTTTACATGTGCATGGTTATCTTTAATTTTATCACGAGGCTTGCTTCTTTCTTTGTTATTTATTTTAATATTTCTTGAATATATATCATCTGATGGTATCGTATTCCCTGTCCTTTTCACAAAGTCAACTATATTAGTTAAGACTTTAGCTAGAAGATTGTCTATTTTTTATTCAAATTCCTTTTAATACAATTATCTATATTATTTATTCTTTCATTTATACTTTTCTGTTTATTGATGATTTTATTTTCTTTTTGTTTCTGAATTAATAGGCAGTCGGTTTTTTATGTTTTATATCCAATTCATCGTAGGAATTTTTTTTTTATCATTAACGATTTTTCTTCTTTTTTTATTTCACTATCGTTGGCTTTTGGTTTTCTTAGACGACAATCTCGTGTATCATGTGATCTTGCTCGATGTATAGAGCACCATTATCACATTTAAAGTATCTTCCTGTTTCTTCAGGTCTTTCATAAAGCTCTTTCTTAGATATAAATTGCGATATCGTGTCCCAACAGTTTCGCCTATAAAATAATCATTTCTTCCAGATCTTGTGAATATTTTAATAGCTTGTTTGTTCCCTTGTTTTTCATTCCTGATTTTAAAACTTCAATGGCAGTTGATCTGCCTAATCCTCTCTCAAAAATCTGTTTCAATCTAACATCAAATTCCTTTTCGATAAGTTCATAGATATTCCGTATATTTCAATCATCGACTCTATTTTCTCGTAGTAATCTGCTATACTTCTATAATTTACCTGTTTTACAGTTTCCATCTCTGTTAATAATAAAGCTACATCATTTTTTGGATATCTAAATTCTAGTAGTTCTTTTTTTTTTGTTTTTTGAAGCTTTTCTTATTTAGCTTATCTTTCACCTTAGAATCTTCAATCAAAGGTTAGTAGATGAGTCCCATCTGCTCATCAGTCCATTTAATGGCCGTTCCTAGCTCTTCAAACAGCTCGAGATGCTTTATGGTGCAGTCAAGTTTTACATTTTTCAATTTTTTCTTTAACCACTATTGTAGTTCCTTCTATGGTTTTATCAAATGTGGTATATGCTTCATCATCATTTTATTTCTCAGTATTATTACTTTTTTCTAATACTAATGAGCTCATTGAGGTATTACCCGGGAGTTGGCCGTTCCTCAGATAGCATTCTATAATGCTTCTGACGGGTATTAAAGTTTTATTATAATTTAAGTTGTATTATTAAATCTGCCTCCTTGGGCTTTATCTTCCCTTTTCTGGGGATGCAGTGATTGATACTGCTGATTTCTAGACTCCTCTGTTCTTCTTGACATATTTTGGTGGGGGTAAAAATAAAAAGAAAATATTTATATAAAAATAAATTCTAGAAAATTCATTTGGAGGAAAATATAATAATGTGGTAAATAATACCACAAATTCATATTTAATATAAAAAAAATATAGTTTAATTTCAGAAAATAACATAATAAATATCATTGTTATAATATATATAAACAATCTTTACAAATATATACAACATAATTACTATTATTTTTCACATAAAAATGAATTATAACGAGATATGCTAATGATGTTTTATATTCTAGTATATTCTGAATAGGTTCGCGTTAGCGTCTCCTGTTTGTGGGCAGCTTATCGACTCTTAGTCATTTTCAAAGCGGAACCCAAACATCTCTTCGGTAGTCTATTGGAATGCTTAAGTTTGTCTTCTGTAATCATCTTGATGTACGCTTCTACTTTCTTAGAGTATTTGATAGTTTAACCTATTTTTTATTTTATATAAAACAACAATATTAATATTATATTATATTTTTATTCAAATGTATATATATCTTCTTTATTTTACTCTATAAACTAATTTATTTACTTTTTTATATATCATTTTTGTTTAATCATAATATATTTAAAAAAAAATTTTCAAATATTTTCATTAAATGAAGATAATTTCAGATTCCAAAATATATAAATTAAATATTACAAAAAGATTAGTTTCATTAAATATAATAGACAAGATTAATATGAACCTAGCATCGATAAAGAATATTAGAATTCTACAACGCTTGATCTGATGATTTATCCTTCATTTAGTATTTATTGTAAGATAATCAGTTGTTTTAATTATCTTTATCATAAAAAAAAAGCAAAATTCAATACCGACAACCAAATTACTACACACATTCTTTTACATGGCCAACATTTTTTTCTAAATATATTTTTTTTATACTAAACTCTAGATTTTTACTGATATATATATATATATATATATATAAAATAATTATTCTTTTTATTTATAGAATTTTATATCATATATACGTTTTTATGATATTTTTATTTATTAAACTCATTAAAATAATTCATTATAATAGAATGACAGTCTTTAATTTGGTATTAATATAATGTTCTAATTATTTCTAACTTTACATTTGAAATATTTTGTTCTACTGATTCATCTTAATTATAACTGTAAACAGTTTATATGATAATTCAGAATTTATTTATTGCTAATATATTATCTAGAATTGTATGATAACTAATAAGGGCTTACAAAAACCGATATATAAGCTTTGTCAGCATGCTATTACAATGTTGTTATTCGAAAAAAATATACTATTATCATCATTTAGTGCATGCACAAACTTTCAAATTTTATTATATGCTAAATTTCTTATCTAATAATTTCGCTTTCGATTGTATTGAATTTTTCGTAAAGTTAATGATCTTTCATTAGATAATATTTCTAGACATTCTCTTCTTTTCTCATAATATTACTCTCTTCCTAACTTTTATTTTTTTCCATGAAAGGTAAGAGAAAACTATTACTTAGAATTTTGTTAACAATGAATTTGTTCTCATACGTTTAGTGTATAGAGTTTATTGATAAATACCAATTTGAATTTGTATACAAACTACAGAAAGTACATATTGTACAATTTTTTCGTTTCAGAACATATGTTTTTATCTATCTTTATATTACATCGTCAAGATCCACTGCTGATAAGAAACTAGGATTTAAATAAATTCTAAATTGCAAATCCATGTACATATTTAACTTCCACGAATAACACTTATCATTACATGAATCTTTTACGCTACTTCTAACATTACTAAAATTCGATCCTGCTTTCTACGAACTTCTTTGACCACCAGTTATTCGAATTTTGGAAAATGGGGATATAGAATCGTATAAAAGAAAAAAAAGATGATCCTAGATAAATTCTTTAGACGTTAATTTGCCTTTAACAAATTTCATTAAACACTGCTTACGTAATGTTTTTTTTAAAAAAAACTTGCCTTTTTTGAAAACACGGTCGATGTAAACATCAATTTTATTTCTAGTTGTAAGTGAAGTTGTTCATTTATAGTAAAGTTCCATTTTTTCATTTTTTAAAGCTCAGTGGAACATAAAACTTTTTTATGATTACCAAAAAGAACTTTGTCGTGGGGGGAACAAAAAAGTTTTTTCAAAAAAAGTAAATCTTAATAGTCATTATGGAAAAGGCTTAGTTACAATGTTTTTTTCTAGCGACGTTAATCTTAAAGGTAAAGGACTGGGCATGCATTTTATATCTCATAAATATTTTCAAAATGTTCTACATATTTAGTATCTACTACAAAAAATATAATTTTAAAATTAAATATTAAAAGCTACTTTATACAAAATTACTTATTATTTTTTATACAATAATCATCTCTAATTTATATATAGAACTTTCGATTTCAGTTTATTAATACTCTATATGTAAATTTTCCTTATATTACACTATTGATTATAAAATTGTTTTAAAAAACGGTTTGTTATTTTGTTTTAATTTTAATATTTTTTTATCCACTCTATATGTATTGCTGATGCAAGTTTTCTATTCAAATTTATTAACTTAAAAATTTCTACATAGATAGTTTTATACTATAATGCAAGTTGTTTTTGATTTTTACGAGTGTGTTAGATTTGCATCATTTTGATCCTTGTATTATATTTTTATTGTAGATACGTTTCTTGTCATTTCAAATAATAATTAAAAAATATAAATACTTGAATTATTATATTTAACATGATGCATTTTTTAACTAAGAATTTATCTTATTTTTGATTTTACACAGATACATTGAATTAGGCGGCTTTTACTTATGTTCTTGAATATAACAAGTTGATTTTATTAATTCGACTTGAATCGTACGTATTAAGCGCATTTCATCTAGGTTTTATAAGGTAATTTTCATATTTATTTCTTGTCAAAATTTTATCTACAACTGATATTTATTAAAAGATTACATTTCTATTTAAAAATCAGAAATACTTTAGCAACACAAAATTCATAAAGTTTATCAAATGTGTAACCTTATGTTTTGTTATACGATAGAAGACTAGGTTAGGATTTACGGAACAAAAAAAACAATGACAGTATTACTAATTTAGTAATGATATATTTGATCGTTGGTTTTTATACGAGGAATGTAAACCACTGATTCATCTAAAATAAATATTGGACTGTTTCTTCAAAGAAATTTATTCTTTTATTTTTTAAATATTAATTTCTCGCATATATATATTTTCGCCCTAAATATTATAAATGGCTTGAACTTAAAATCAAAATTGTTTTTGTAAGAAACGACATTTCGATAATCTCTCTTAAAAGGATTTGTTTTTCTGCCAAATTAAAATTGTGTACGGAATTTGGTTTTAGAAATTAGAAATAAGGAACAAACGAGTTAATTTGTTTCATGCATACTTTATTTTTTGTCTAATTATTTTTAAAGAAACTTATAATGTGAATATAATGTCCTTTTACTTTTTTTTATAGAACATAAATAAAAGGAGCTGGGATACTTACAGCCCCCGCATTTGAGGCGCTACGATTTTTTTTTTCGAACCCCAAAAATGAAGTGTAAAAAAAGGAGGAGCAAAGAAGAGACAAAAATTACTAAGCACTTATTACATTAAAAATAGCAAATAAATATTTAATTTTATACAAAAATTAATTTTAAATTTAGTTATAATAATCATTTGAAGTATTGTGTCTTTTTCGCCTTTCTTATTTTTTCAATTTTTTTTAATTGTTGTTTTATTATGAAAGTAGATTTTCTTCAAAAATCTACTTTAATAATAAAACAACAATTAAAATTATAAATATTACTTATATAAGAAAATTTTAATAAATGTTCATCGATCTATACAGATTGTTAAATCAAAAAATTTAATTTAAAATATGTTAAGTTATTTAGAATTATATAGTTTTATGGTTATATTCTTATTTTAAATTAAATTTCGTATAAGAATATATATTTATTTGGTATTTTTACTGTTTTAAGATGCAAGTAATTTGAGTACTAATGATTGCTTCTCCTTTATTTTGCACTTCGTTTTTGGGGTTCAAAATAATAAAGTGAACACCCTCAGAGAGAGCGGTTTTGTCCCCAATTCTAAAAAATCAGAAGGGCAAAAAATGCTTATTGGTTTATATTATTGTAAAAACTTGTATTAAAATATAATTGTGTACATAAATATATATTTATTTATTGTTTTTAATGTCATAAGTGCTTAGTAATTTTTGTCTCTTCTTTGCTCCTCCTTTTTTTACACTTCATTTTTGGGGTTCGGAAAAAAAAATCGTAGCGCCTCAAATGCGGGGGCTGTAAGTTCTCTTTAGCCAAATAAAATATGTGCATTTTTTATAAAAATTTAATTTGCAACCAAATCAATCCCAGAAAAATTCAGTCAAAATTTATGTCTGCAATTATTAAATCCATGGTATAATATCTAATGTGAAGAATAATTTTGATTTAGTGTACAGTTTTATAACTATTTTAAGATCTACAATCTTTTTTTTTGTTTTCTTTTCTAAACAATATATCTTTCTCTTCTCTATTTGAATTGTGTATGATTTAAATAGTCTAATTATATGAAAACAAAAAGTATATCTATTAGGGGGTGTAATTCAAAAATATATCAATTTAATTATTTTTTAGAAATGTTATATTTAAATGATCATTCACCCCATATTTGAAAAATATTTTAACCTCTGGAATATTCAAAAAATATAGTATCATAAAATATAAATTTTTCATTGTTAAGATTATATAATTTAAAAAAAAATGTTAACGTAATGAAATCTAAACATATCAAATATTAAATTGCGGAATTATATCACTCTATTGTATATATGTTGTAAAAAATGATTTTATTTATATTCAAATGCACAAATAATTATAATATCGTGTTTCTGACTTTATATTTCCTTTATTTTTCAACTTTTGTTCATTTTACTATCTTAAATAACTGATTATTTGTCTTCTATTTTTGGTTTTGTAAGTCAAAATTACTATATCAGTCCTATAGAATAAAGTTAATAGTATATTCACACTGACTTTCTATTCTTAGAGGATAAATGAAACGTGAATTTTATTTTTTAATTTTCTCTAATTTTGTTTTTAGATTTTAACTATTATATTGCCAAAGAGAACAATCATTTAATTGTTTACAATACTTAATTTTCATCGATTAGGTTCATTATAATAAATTGTTTATTCTTTTTACATATGAATATTTTTTCTTTATAAATTAATCGATATTATAATAACTCAGAAACAAACATTATTTCTTATTATATATCATTAAAAACGTTATTGTTGATTATGTAAAGTCTGTACGATTAAAATATTTGATGCAATTATTTCTGGGGTATTTCATTCTTTTATACATATATACATCTGGTTGTTGCAATAAATATGAACTTATTACCAAGATTTTTATATCTTAGTATATTATGTATATTTTTATTAAGCACTTGCCATGTTTATTATATCTACACATATCTTCGTAAAAGCTTATAAATTTTGCTGAGATTTTGAATTTTTAGTATCATATAATTTTTATTTCATTTTATATATAGACTTTGAGGTTGATTTACGCCCTAAAGAAGGAATATTGTTGTTTTCTTTAATGTGTTTTTTCAGCGCTTTTCGATCCTTAATGTTTAATCTTTCCTAGTCTTTTCCTAAAAGTGTCTTGTTTAAGTAAAATGCTAATGACTAATTGAAGATATTTAAAACACAAGAAACATTTGTTGAAAAAATCTTTATATGTCTTTATTACATATATTTAATGCTCATTTTGCCATTTAAAGTCAATCCTTGTTTTTGTCTTTCAATATACTTGGCAATAATAGCTATTCCTTTAGGGAGAGCACGTCTTAGTATGCAAATGACTCGTAACACATAGATTATTCAATTTAGTAGTATTTATGGGAAATCTGTTCAAAATATAAATTTCTTAAATCATCTAGTACGGTTGTTAAGATAAATAGCTCCAAAACAATGTATTTAACAGTGTTTGTTGAATAAACGATTAAACTTTATTATTTTTGTTTCTATATTATACATACTAACTTTACTTTGTTTGCAAGCGATAGATATAATTTTAATTTTTCAGTCGCAAAAAATATTAAATCTATTTTTGAAGTTTGGTACTTACAATACTGTTTATTCTGAATTTTAATATCAGATTATTTTTGTCTTGTCAATATTATTATCTCTTCTTAAATATATTTACATATACAAATAAATCTACTCTTAATAATTAGTTAGTTGTTTAGAATGTCAAGAATAATTACTTTCAAGCCTTCATGATATAGCTAAGTTCTTTTGTAATGAAATATTTTGGGGTGATTATTTTCCTCAAATAATTATCATGATTTTCTTCATCATCTTATTACATTTGTATATATATTGTCAAGTTTGGAAAATCTAAAATTTAAATCACTTAAATTAGAAATTATTGCATTTTAGACTAATTATTTTTCCATAATTTTTTTTCTGTCTTATTGTATATATATATATATATATGTATATAAAATTTTCCTTATTTTAAAAATGAAAATTTAAAAACTTTATATTAGAAATTATTGCAAGTAAGACAAATATTTTTTCATGATTTTTATCAACTTCTTATTTTTTATAAATGTGTATAAATTCTTTTCAATAATGAAAAAAACAAATCAAAATTATGTCATTTTAGATAATTTATTTTTTCATGATTTTATTCTTATTCTTGCTGTTTAAATAATTTAACTTGTCATCCTTGAATAATTAAAAATTTAAAAGTTCAAAAAACATAATTTTGACTTATAGCCTTTATTTACTTTAAAATTTCAAATTTTTGGCGAGGAGAAGAGAAGATGATATTAAACATAAACTCAAAAGCAATTGAGTTAAAAATCCAATTGATATAGGGTATTATTATTCACTTAACTTCTACCAAATACTTTCGCTGCACTATCTCCGACGTAACCATTTAGATTTGATGAGTTTATTTTTATATACAAGCCTCTAATCGCATCATTAAATCAAAAAATATATTAAAATGAAGATTTTAAAACCTCTGTATAGATTTATCGTTTTAATCTAGTGTCGATATTATATATATAAATCATCTAGATCTCAGATGGCTCTTCAACTACAAAGACACTAAAAGCAAACTTATTAAACTTCTTTGTCTTTAATGAAATAATTGAACATATCTCCATCTTATACTATATCTTGTTTGTATAAAAACAAACTTCATAAATTTCTACATCAAGAGTGCCATAATTGGCTTTTAGGTCCCTATAGAATATACAGCTATGGTATTATGAAACACAGAAGGACAAATTATATGTAATAAGAATTTAAAGTGTGAATGTATTTAAGAAATTAATGATCAATTCATACAAGAGATACTTTTCAAAATATTTGTTTAGTCTATCAATTTTGAAATATTATATTTAGTGACGTCTATATGTCCGCCAGTAGATATCTTTATACTAAAATAAATTTAAATTTTCTCTTACCGGGAATCTCACCTTGGACCTTCGAAATCCTAAATCAAGGTGCAACCATTCTGCCAAGCACGATTATTTTAATTTTTTGTTATCCTTTAAGAAAACCAATTATAGTTCAACTTTATTTATTTTTGTTTTTCTTTCTATGCATAAAGAAAAATTTCAAATTAGTCAGATTAAAAGATCATTAATCTGAATGAATCAAATAATAGAACAATTTACAATGTTAGTTTTATGCTTTCTTTTGGAAAATAAATTATATAAGATTTTCTTTGATCCAAATATACATTTCTATATATATATACATGTTATACTAAAAAATAGTAAACATTTTACACTGCAAAAACAAGTATATGTCCTATATTATATACAAAATACTTTCATATGTGACCGCACAATTTAAGATTTACTGGCATCGTATTTCAATTTCTCCATTATATCTGGCAATTTTGTTATTCTTATTTTCCATACCCTCTAAAGTAAATTTTTTTAAATAATTTTTTCAACAAGTTAAAACTGTCATTTGTAAGAATATGATTAATATATATTTGATCTGCTACAACTATATATGAACTACATTCTTTTAATAATTTCGAATACAAAATTATAAAAACATATTTATGTGATTTAACTAATATTCTTTATTGAGATTTTGTTTTTCTTAGATACTGTGATGTACATTACTACAACACATGGACAGATGTCAAAAATATGTCAACCGTTTTGAAAGGCATGTCAAGTTGGGTCACACAATCAAACGAAAGTTCCATGGTCGTTACTACATTCGTAAGTACGCCAATGTTTGTGTTTAGTGTTGACAACATATAAAAGATTTATTGAGTAAATTTATCATTAAAGTTAGATTGTTCAGTTTCCCTCGGTATCGCTCACTAGATTCGGCTCTTCATAGACTTTGGTTTCTGTGGAATAATTTATGTTTTTCAACTCCAAATTTTTAGCTTCATTCTCCTATACCGACATCGCTTGTTCAACAGTCGCCATATTCGCTAGTGCGCTTACAGCTCTAGTTACTTCTTCTTCTTCTGCATAATCTTTATCGTATCTTGTTCGTCGTTCCAAAGAGATGGACTCTGGAGTTTTCTTTATCACATTAGACTGAATGTATGCTTCCAGAAATGTTTAGATTTCTGAAGAATGCAAATAAGATCTTAAAATATTAATATATATGTACACAATAATAATATAATTTAGAAATAATGAATTCCTAATCTTTTTAAATTTTACAACTGTAACTATTATTTTGTAAAAAATATTTTATTTTGACATTACGATTGATTTTTAGTAAAAATTTAATTAAATTTTCAATTTCTTCAAAAAATGTCAAGAGAATTTAAAAAATTTTAAGGCCGTATTGTATTTCAAAAAATACCATCTGATCATCTTTTTAATTGAGTTGTTACTCTATAGACAAAGAAAAATTAATAATAAATTTCAAATAAAGATCATTGAATAAAGAGTAATTAACATATTTGTTTAGTTTTTGATTGTATATTTTTAATTAATTTATAACAAAAATTTGTTTTATTGTTGCTATTAAATCCTTTTAATTCAAAATCTACGCTCTTTTCTATATTTTGTTTATTTTAAATTTCCCTCCTAAAATATTAAAAAAAAAATTTTGTTTATGGGCAATGATAAATCAAAGATTGGATTGGTGCAATAAAGAGATAAGTTAAGTTGGAATGACAAAAGATTTGTGGAATATAGTATTATAAAAATAAGTATTACATAATTTATAATCCAAGACAGTCAATTTTTTTTATGCTAGTGTAATAATCATTATATTTTATGCTCATGATCTTTTTTATCAGCAAATGATTATTATACGAATTATATACTTCTGAAGTTTGAGTATCGTTAGTTATACCAACTTCAATGGACAAGACCTTATAGCGCTTGCGCATCCCACGTGTCGCGAGAAGTTGAAAAGTTGGAATACAGATGTATACTCAAATTTCCGAAGTATTAAATTTTATAATAATCATTAGCTGATAAAAAAGATCATGAGCATAAAGTAAAAAAAAATTACATTAACAGTGAAAAAACACGTGCTGTCACAAGAATTGTAATTGCAGCTTTTTACTATAATTTTTAAAAGCACTTCCGCTACATGTGCTTTACTTAAATTTAGTCATATAATCTATTGATAAACATAAGGTTTCTCCGGTCATATATTTTTAGTCCGTAGAAAATAATGATTTTAATAATCGCATTTATACCTAATTATTGCCAATCAAACATAAGTATGATTATTACATAATCATTGTGATGAATGTATGCGAAAACTTCTATAGATATAAGTTTAGCATTATCTGAATAAATAATTCAATTATTAAAAGGGATATTAGAATTAAGATCAAATTATAAATATAGACTATTTAGAAACAGTTTTACGTAGAATAAAGGGCAATTTTAGACATTTCGACTATTTAAATAATCCTACTTACTAATATTATTCATAGAACATCAGTCTGATGAATTTGATACATAACATTGAATTGTGTGATATGTAAAAACAAGAATATTTTGATGATTATTCTAGTATTTAATTAATGATTATAAGAATTTAAAAGATAATTTATGAAAACTTTAGAATGCTTAATATTTTATGTGTCCCTTACATATAATGATATAAATGATAAAATTCAAAACGTTATCATATTTAGTGTTATAACACTATACGATTAACAATTCATATTTTTAATTAAGAAGTATGCATAAATATCCCTAATTATCTATTGACTTTTAATTTAAAATAGATGTATAAGGATAAAATTTTAGAAATATCGAAAACAAAATATTAAACAAAAAAGTATTTTATATATATATATATGAAATTGTTATTAATGAGGTTTCTATATAAAAGATATACAAAAAATATTAGTTTAAAATGAATCCTTTTTACTTTTTTTTGATCTACTACTGATTTTACGAGTATATATTATACGATCAGATATAAAATATTTTCTTTAATAGAAAGATACTAACATAACAATCAGATATATATATATATATATTGTTGTAACTCTAAATACAAATCATTGCTCTTTATCAATCATCAAACTGTTTCATCACAAGCTGGTCCAATTGAATATGGTTATCACTAATCAGTGTTTCAGAATTAAATATAAAAGAGAAAGTTTCTTAATAAACATGCAATTTCATTCAGACTCGTCTGCTATTTCCAACATATATATTTCGTTTTAATTCTAGGTGGTCTAATCATTTCCGAACAGGTTTGCCAATATATTCATATATTGAAAGTAAGTTTTTTAAAAACTATCCTTTATTAAAAGTAATTTTGATCTCGTAAAATCATGAGATATCTTAAGATCAAGATGTTGTAACTAATTTTATAATATCCTATATTGGGTCGCAAAATTCTATGTTATACTACCATAAGATATCGTTGGAATATAGTTATATTTCGACATAAAAATAAATGAATCTAATTAGGGTATGCTTATTGTAATTTATATTTATAGTTTGACAAGGATAGGTTCCGCGTTAGCGCCTCCTGTTTGTAGGTTGCTTCTTATCTCCATAGTCCTTTCCACATCAGCTTCGTATTCTCTCCTTCATTAGTCCAGAGAAATGGTTTGTAGCGTGATCATCTGGATGTTATTTAGACATAACATAATTTTTGTAAATATGACAATTCTTATTCAAGCTTATTTTTTTTAGAAATTCTCATTGAATTATGCAAAAAATAATATATAAATATATAATATAATTACATGATTCTATAAGATCTTATTTATTTGAAATATGTCAATTTCTTTATTCTTATTTTCCATTCCCCCTTTTGGAATTTTTCTTAATACTTTTTGTAGCCAATTAAATCTGCCAATTTGTGAGAATATGATTGATCAGTATTTAATTGGCTACGATACTATCTACATTAAGTATGAAAATTATAATTTTTAGAAAATTTCAATGTTAAATTCATATATACGTACATATGAGATTTTTCTATTATTCTTAATAGAAATTGTGTTTATTTACGATACATTTATATAATCGCTCCCTCGTATTAAATAAATAAAATATAAAATCTTCATTATATTTAAATTTCGTTTTATATTTTTTTAAAGTGTTGTATTTTTATACACTATTGTTTTCCAATGGGGTATTGGTTGTTTTTTATCCACGATTCTATTCTTTCTAATGCACCTCGATATATTCCAATAATAAAAATTCATCTTAAAATTCAAAAAATCTTTTTTCTTGATTTATACACAAATTATATTCTGATTTGTTTAATTCAAAATCTATTTATTCTATGTGTTGATACCGGCAAAAATTATATAATTATATATTTTAATTACATAAAAATACTTATATATTATTTGTTACCAAATGAATGTTCTATTATTTCAATACAATTAAATTCACTGCACTAATATTTATGCATATTTTTCTTGAATTTAAAGTTTTTATTTTGTACTTTTATATATATATATATATGCAGATAGATACCCTTTAAAAAAATTTAAATCATGTATATAATAAAGGTTTTAATTAGAATAAAAACTTTACAATCTACTTACATATATACAATGTTATTTTTACTAGTTTTTATGAGATGTCAATTTCTCTTTTTTCGTGTTCATTATCTCTCTCATGTACAAATATACATAAATACTTTCCATTAGCCAAAAAAATTAGAAATATTGCTGATACTTAAAGACTTGTATATATATTTAGATGTAATTGTAATTAAAATAGAGATTGTTTCTGGGAGTTTTTAAAATATTTAATCATTATAATAAGATTTTTTACCAATTAGTATTCATTTTCAATTTTATTCTTATGTTAGAATGTTAAATCGTAAAACAACCACGTTTACACTAGAAATTTTTAGAATCATTCTGTTTTAAAATCTTCACAACAAAGACATACTTTGATTTACTTAAAGAAAAAATAAATCATATAAGCTAATAAGTACGCATATATATATACACAGATTCCTTGTTATCTCATAAGACCGTACAATTATATGTATTTTCAGCTGTTCTTAATTTTTTCATATTTTTCAAGATTTGTTTTCTTATATATGTATACAAGAAGGAGATGGAAAAATGGCAACTTTCATAAATGTTTTTAAACAAAAAAAAGATACCCAGGTGTTACTTATATAACAATGATGTGTATTTATATGCATTTTCAGCTGTTCTTAATTATTCATATTTTTCAAGATTTGTCTTCTTATATATATATATATACAAAAATAAGATGGAAAAATGACAAATTTCATAAATGCTTTAAAAACAAATAAAGATGCTCAAGTGTCACTTATATAACAATAATATAGATTTATATTTAGTCTTAGATGTTCTTAATTTTTTCATATTTTTCGAGATTTGTCTTCTTATATACATATATACAAGAAAGAGATGGAAAAATAACAAATCTTTTAAATGGCTCAAAAACAAAAAAAGACACACAACGTTCACTTATATACCAATAATATATATTTATATGTAGTCTTAGATGTTCTTAATTTTTTCATATTTTGCAAGATTTGTCTTCTTATATATATATACAAGAAGGAGATGGAAAATGGCAAATTTCATAAATGCTTTAAAACAAAAAAAGATACAAAAAAGTACTTATATAACAAATATATGAATTTATATGCATTTTCAGCTGTTCTTAATTTTTTCATATTTTGCAAGATTTGTCTTCTTATATATATATATATATATATACAAGAAAGAGATGGAAAAATAACAAATCTTTTATATGGCTCAAAAACAAAAAAAGACACACAACGTTCACTTATATACCAATAATATATATTTATATGTAGTCTTAGGCGTTCTAAATTTTACGACGTTGTTATTTCATTCTTATATGTTTATTAAGCTATAGTTACTTATCTATAAAAAAATTTGAAATTATTTTTCTTATAAAAATATCATCAAAAACCAATACTTCTTACTTTACATACATATTCTATACATGTTAATTTTTTTTGTTCATAAGTAAAGTTAATTTTCTTCTTCTTTCAAGTTCATTATCCTTCTTATATATACATATACATATTTACAATTGTTTTTTTCAAAGAGTATAAGTTCTGTTTTTCTTAGTACCCCAATGATTTTTATATATTAACCAATATTTCGATACAGTATGTTTCTGTTTGTTGTTAAAATACGTTATGTTAAAGATTTTTTAATAATTTAGCTTCATAGTGTATATAGTATATTATTGTTTTATAAGTACAATTTAAAAGGTTGAATTTCTATATTTACACTATTAAAAATTATGGTTAATTCTTTGGCACAACTTCTTCATACATCGATCATCTAAAAACTTTAAGGGACTAACAAACCATAATTGATGATCTAAATAGACAAAAATATAAATAAATAGAAAATACTTTCATCCCTTTGTTTTGCGGACTTAAATTGTTTCTTAAGTTAAGAATTGGTCTTTTTCTAAATAAAAAATACCTAACATACTTACCTTACCTACAAGAAAAACGATTCTCAATAAAGTTTTTTTCAGTTAACTCTAAAATTGACTTAATATACAAAATTAAATTCCATCCCTTTTTTTTTATTATATTATCATATCACTTAGTTATAAAGTATACTCATAATTGTTTGCTAAGTTAAAAGCTTGTTTCGATTAAACTAATATAAATATTATTCAAACATACGTTGTATTTAATAAATTATGATATTATGAAAACAATGCAATATAATCTATGATCAAAGGTTCTGTCGACTAGTTTACAACTATTTATTTAGGAAACGTAATTTAAAATCTAAATAATGTAATATTTGAGAATATATGCAATAGACCCAAGCTAAATTTTGGACTGTGTCATCTATACAGACCAGTGTTATACAAGAATTTTAAAATGTTCTGCAATACTATCCTTCGAAAATAAAACTTATAAACGAATTAGTAGGGTAATGCGATATGAAAAGAAATTACTCTTTATGGGATAAATTTAAAAATTTGTTTAAACTTTCAGTAAACGATTGCAAAGACAAGCATATATAACATTTGTAAAGTATTTTATTATTAATATATATATGTAAGCTATATCTGAATCAGAAAAATTTTATTTTGTAATTTAGATTTATGAGAAGGATAATTTATTATTACATTTTCTATAAATTTATTGTTAATTATTTCCTAGAACACATTGTTTTTCAAAGATATTTTTTTTATTTCCCTAACTTGTATCTATATAGTTATTTGTCTTTTAAATGATTATATTAGAAAACTTAAGGAATTTCAATATAATAAAGTTAAATAATGAGATCTTCTACTTTTTGATTCTTTGTATTTACACAGTAACATGAACTAGAAGGTAAGGTGTATTTAATTGTATAGTTGTAGTATATCTTTTGCTATTAAAAATTTATATGGATAACTAAAATAAATTATAAAATGCAGCATATGATATTGATTTTGCTTTTTATTTTAAATTTTGTTGGATCAATCAAATTATTAAATAAGAATCTTAAATCTAAAATGTTTATCTATAGCAGTCATTTACCTATATCATCAAAAAACTAATTCTCCAAATTCTAACTACGTAGGTTTTTATATTTGTTTTTAACTTCATCTTAAGGAAAAAAAATAAATTATCAGTTGTATGCTTATCACATACTAAAGTTATATTTAAAGCACTACTTTGTGGTCTATATTAATTTATCATTACATGAGCATATTATTTTTATCTATCCTAAATATATATTTATTGAATATATATTTCTTTATGTAAGGTTTATGTTCATTACACAATGTTCATTATGATTTACTTCATTACACTATTTCGTTAAACAATTAAATTCAAAAATCTTATGTCTTATTAAAGTATTAAAACTTTTATTTTATAAATTTGAACTAATTCTTATTGTAAAAAAATCATAATAACAAGTTTTAGCAAACATTATTTAATTTAGTTTTTTATTATTATGATGTAATTTGTTGGATATATTATTTTATGAACCTATATGTGAGAACCGTAAAGCTGTGAATACGTATGTATAATTGATAGGATTTTGGAAAGCCTGAGGTGTGTCAATCATGATAGTACGTAAAAATGATACGGTTTTATAAAAGGAATATAAATGTTGAATTTTGAATTTTTATATAACTGTAATAATAGTTTGTTGAATATGATCGCATTAACCTAAAAAAGGCAATATATAACTAATAATACTTATTAAATCTTTTAGTTTACACTTCTTTTATTTTTCGTGATAGCTAAAACAAATCAATAAATTTCTTTTTGTAAGTAACTAGTTTTTTTTGTTTTGTGTTTTAATAAAATTTTTGATAAAAGTTATGTTTTTGAATATTATATATTCTTCAGCTTTATATATAATTTATACCATTATATTGAATTTTTAAAATTTTTCTATTTTGAATCAAATAAATTTAATAAATATAAATAAGATCTTTGTGATCATATTTTAGTAACGAATTCAATTTTTAAAAATATTAAATTTACAAAAAAGGCGATTATTAATAGATACTTTGCTTCTAATTGCGAAATAGTTGAGTCTTAATGTGATATTGATAAAATATTAGTAGAATCGAAAAATAACATAATTTGGGGCCTAAGATTTATATTTTTAGGATTCTATTTAATATTCACGTTTAATTTGATGATAAGATGGATTTAATGCAGATCTAAATATATTAATATTTGGGATTGTTATTTTAATACAAAAAAAGTATTCTATCTATTTTATGTATAACCGAAATATTTGAATATATATAGACTTGTCAATAATATCAAAAGATTAATTGTGGTACTAGAATAAGTAATTTTGAATTCTAGCGATTTCAGTTTGTATTATCATTGTTGTATCTTGGTTGTTTATTTCTAATAAACTCTGAATTTTAAAGATATTATGTAAATTTTACATAAAATATATTATTTGGTTTAAAGAATTTATTTGATAGATGTGCTAGAACACTTTGTTTGACAAATCGATTATAATTTATTGGTAGATATAAAATATCCCTTTATTAGAAATCTGTTTTATCTTGTAGTTCTAAAGTTATATACATAACAAAATCTGGAATTCTAAAATTCATCTTTATTAATAATACTTTATGATAAGTATAATTATTTACGTTAATTAAATTTATTCCGTGTCTTGTTTTATATATTTACCGTTTATATTAATATTAAATTATTTTTAGTAATTCGTCTGATTCATAATTTCATTTAAATAATCTAATTATTTTGATAAATATTCATCTTTTTTTAATCAATGAATTTAATTAGAGTATGCTTATTGTAGTTTATATTTATAGTTTTACAGGAGTAGGTTCCGCGTTAGCGTCTCCTGTATAAAGGTAGCTTTGTGGCTCCAAAGTCCTTTCCACAACGGCTTCGTCATCTCTCATTTGGTAGTCCGGAGAATGCTTTCTAGCGTCTTCTTTAGCGTTATCATCTGGATGTACGCTTCTACCTTCTTAGGGATTCCAAGTCTTGTGGTATTTGATTTGTGGAACTTAGTCACGATACCGTCCCAAGTGATTAAGTAGGAAATTTCTCTGTTATAAAACCATATATTAAATCTTTTTTTATATTTTTCATTTTAATTTATCTATGATAATATGCTTGATCCTTTATAAAATATTGAATTGAGACAAATGATATCAAATTGTACATATAAAAAGGTTTTTTTTGTTCTTAATGATTTAATTATTTAATATATTTATTGATATACTATTATTAAATTATTAAAATTTGTATATTTTAATATTTTCGTATGACTGAAATTTTTTTATAAAGAAATATTAATTTTTATATTTAAATAACTTTTAAATAAAAAACTAAACTCATCTTATAAAGAAGAAAACTTTAATCTAAAAAATTGCTTTTAATTCTAGATAATTTTCTAATAATTATTAATTGTAAACCTTTTTGTATAAACATCATTTTTTGACTTTGAGAAATTATGCCTATATTATGAAGTTCTAATGCTAAATTTGAAAACAATTTGCGATAAGTTTTCTTTTTAAAATTTATTTTGATATATTACAAATTTTTTATGAAATTGATAAGTCTTTTAGATCTTAGTATATGACTCTATGTGACGAAGAACAAAACAAATATTGTTCTTGTCATGTGTTGGATAAAAAAATTACTAATTTATTTTTTTATTTTAAATGTTTTCAAATAACATTTTATGTTCGAATAAAAGTGCGTAATTATAAAATTAAAAATTGATTTGCGAAAAACTTGTCATAGTATATTTTACTGTATGATTTAACTTATTATTTGTTTCTTTCTATTCTTTATTAGGCTTCTCTGGATAAATTTTTGATTAATGTTGAAGAGTCGATTTAAAGTCTATTTATAGAATATAGAAAAAGTATATAATGCTTTCGGTACAACATATTCTAATTTTGTGGCTAGAATTCAAAAATAAATTAGAGTATAGTTTTTCTCTTCATCAAACTTTACATTTTTTAATATAACAGATACACCTACCTACCTACCTAACGTTCCTAACACGTTAGCTTTTAGCCCTCAAACCTTCCTGAATATTTTGTTTAAAAATTTATCATTTTAATCAATATGTAACTTAAATAAATAAAAATAAAAAATTTATCTAACTATCTTTATAATTCAAGTCTTTTTTTTCAGATTAATGATTATATGTTATACATTTATTTAATAGGGGGTTCAACCCCAACACCCTCTCCAGACGGGTAGTCTCACGTTACAAGCTTCTAATTATTGATTTTTAAAATCTTTTAGGTCATAATGTCGTTTCTTAATATATCTTACGATATCAGTCCTTACAAAATAAGAATTATTCTATAGTTTCCGAATATTTTACCGACACTTGTAAATCTTCATTTTGTACTTTTCATCTATTTACCCAAGTTTTTTATCTTGCGATTCACACAGCCTGATCTACTTCAAATTTTTCTCTATGCCTTTGTTAAAATTACTTGCATACCCACCCTTTTTATCGTTTTCAATAAAGACTTCTTTTCCTTGTTCTTTACATGCTTCCATTGGTGTTTTTTAATCGCTGTGTGTAGAGTGTTATTATAGGTTCTTACAGCTTGTTCTAGTTTTTCCTCTGGGTTTCCTTCTTTTTGTTTGATCATCGATTCCCTTATTGTTCAAATACATCGTTCTATTCTTCAATTAAACCTATGAGCTTCTAAACCTACTTTCCGTTGTATAATTCCGTTTTCTTTACACGGAGATACAAACTTTTATCTGACAAATTCTATACCGTTATCCGTAATATAACATCTGGGCATTCATTTCATATATCCATAATGCTAAAATTTTCGTAATAACATCACTTCCCAGTTTTTCCATCTTTTCGCCCTATACTCTTCTTGTAAAGTGGTAAATCCCTAATAGCATGTCTCTTTATTTTTCCTCAATATCAATTACGTCTACAGCTACTTTTTCTAATTTCTTAAATATTGTTACAAAATTGCAACCTCCGGTCATTTTTCTGCTATTAATGCTACATACTTCACAATTTTTAAGCGATGTGGTTATCTGGTCCTTCATACCTGCCAAGATAATCTTTGTATAATCTTATAATGTGTTCCCTTAACTCCACGATGATTTAATTCCTCGTGAACTCTACGAATTTCTGTCTCTCTTAGTTCTTTGTGTTGTATTTATTAATTTCTCCTGTTAAAAACTTTTATAGTCTTAACCTTCTCTTTTAACCATGCTCTTTATTATTTTCCATTCATCTGTTTTTGATTTCCGTTTCTCTCTTTCGCTTTTTTCTTACACTTCGTTATTCTTAAATTGTCTACTAAGAGCATCCACATCCGTCATGAATTTTCCTTTTTCATATTCATTAGTAAAATCGAACTCTTATATATATTCTATCCATCTATTAATTCTGTTATTATTAAAAAACGATTTGTTTCTAGTCTCGGCCAGTCCTTTATGATCTGTCATTTAATGAAATTTACTTCTCCCAAATTTGACTCGAATTTCATTATTTCAAATAACGCTGCCATCATCTCTTTTTCACTAAACGTATACTTTTATCTGTTGGTGTTATCATTTATGATGCCCATTGATCGGAATCCACCTCCCTTGTCTTCTTGCAATAGTATAGCTCCAATTCCCGTATTGCATGCATCCGTTCTTACTCTATACATTTTTTTACTATCTACTATTTCTCATTTTTTCATAATCTTCAACCCATTTTGATATCCATAAAAGCTCTTTCCATATCTTCGGCTCATTCCCATATACTATCTTTTTTTAGTGCTTCTGTAAGACGTGCTGTCCGATAAGCTAATTAGAAATAAAATCTCTTAACTAGCCTGCCTCCCCCCCCCCAAAAAAAAAAAAATTTTTTAAGCTCTTTTATGTTAGCAGGCCTTCTGTATTTTAATATCTCTTGCTTTTTAATGTTGTTAGGTGAAATGTCTTCATCGTTAATTGATACTCCAAGTAGTTTTACTTCTCCTTTATATTGTATTTTTTTTAACTTTCTTTTAATCCAAATTCGTTAAATTTTCGAATTACTTATTTTAAAAATTTTTTGTGTATATTACTATCTCTTGAATGATTATAATACCATCCATGTACACCGTAACAATCTTGCCTCTAAACTTATCTAAAACTCCGTTCATCACTCAGAGCATAATATGGGGCATTGTTAAATCTCATTACCATGCTATCCCATTCGTAAACTCTATCATTTATCTAAAAGCTGTCTTATGTTTTTGAGCTTTCTCAATTTCTATATGATAGAATCCTTCCTTTAGGTCTATAACCATAAATAAATTAGAACCTTGCGTTGCTTCAATAATGTCTCTAATCAATGGCAATTCATACGGATCTTTTTAAACCAGTTCGTTTAAAGCCATCAAATCGCTTCTCAATTGTACTTCACTATAAAATTTTTCTATGTCTTCATTGCGCTTCTCCATTCGCTCTTTGTCCTTCTGATAATACCTATACTTTATAATATTTAATATACTTTTCTAACTTTTCTCGGAGTTTATAAGGAATATTTTTTTTTACTACTTTCACTCATTGTTTTGTTTTGATAGAATATTTCCCCCTGTTAAGCATTTTATTTTCCCTTTGTATTTTCCTAATACCTATGGAAATTTTCCTTCCAATTCTTCATATTTATTAATATTTTTTCTTCTTTTATCTTGGTTTGTATTTTTTGAATAAAAACTGTTTCTTGAGTTCTCTCTTTCTATCTCCACTGGTAGTCTCAATTTAAAATCATTTCCTTTTAATATTTTCATTTTACTATTATCATAAATGCCAAAATATTTGGAGCATTTTCACTTTATCCTCCCCTTACCAATATAAATTAAGAATTTTTAAAAAATATCCCTTTTTTTCGAAATTCGAAGCGGAAAAAATGTGAAGGAGCAAAAGTCAAAAAAATAAAGTTGTAATAAAATAGCATATTTACCAAAAATAAAACAATTGTTTTTTCATTTTTTTTTCAATTTTTTAAAAATTTCCTTCTTCCAATTATTGATCAAGATTTATCTTTATTGTACATTGCAATGTATAACAACGAAATCTCCGTATAAACAATATTTATAAGGTTTATTTGCTGTTGTAAATGAATATTTTTCAAGAATTAGAGAATTTTCCAAACATGTAATATTTTACTTTTGGAGCTAAAATATAACATATATTAATAAATTGACATTCTATACGATTCAATAATTCTTAAAAGAGCATAAATATAACATTATTTTTACTTTGTTTGTCTAGAAAACCAATAAAAACCTAAAAAACAAGACTAATAAATATACTACCAAACTAAGAATAACCAAACCTAGAATCTGTTTTAAACAACATAAACTAAGTATAAACATGGTTATCTTTGGCAAAAATTAATTATAATGACAAAAGAAAGCAATAGGCTAAAACATATTTTTACAAATTTAGACTTCTATTTAACTCATAGTTTATTAGAAAACATTATTAAATTGGTTTAAATAATATATTTTTCATAAACTATGTTCAAATTAGATATTTCTAAGACCTTTTTTTACTTATGTAAATTTTTCTCTGTTCCTTTCCGCTCTGGACGCTTCGACTTTTAAAAAACAGGGCTAAAAATAAAAAATTCTGTATTTATATTGGTAAGGGGGGGATAAAGTGAAAATTAGCCAAATATTTAACACTTTTATTTTCATTATTCTCTTCCTGTCTTTGTTTACGCTCCATACAACCTCTAACTAATTGTATAATTCTTCCACATATAAAACAATGTATTTCTCGTCTTTGATATTGAAAGTTTCTTCCTGGCACTGATACAGTATAGTCATTTATCTTATAATCTTCTTTTTAATTTTTCTTTCATACACTCTACCATATCTTCTAGTTCTCTACTCATTATTTTTTCCTTGTTCTTATTCTCTTCCTCTTCAACAACTAATTTATCAATTTCATTAATAATATCATTCCAATTTATCATACTGATTAAATTTTTATCAACAATAAAATTTTGAAGTTCAGTACTTACTTGTTTTATCGACTGCTTCGTTGTCACTTCTTTTTACATCTTTCTGCATTCTGATGATTGCTTCTACTCTCTGAGCTTCTTTTAGTAATTTTCTCTTCTCTTAAACACAGGTCTCACTTGTACCCTTTCGTCTTTTGTGTTTGCCATGTTTTACATTTATTTTATAGGAGGTTCAACATTAACATTATAATTAAAACACAAAGTTTTTTGGTGTAACTCTGCGAATAAATTTATGTTATAATATATTGTTAAAGTATGAAATTACTTCTTTAATTTAAAATATATATTATTGTAAAAAAGGTCATTTTTGTGTTTTAACATATTTCTTACTGGATATATTCGTATTATACTAAAAAATAATATTTTAGGGATATTATACAAATAACTTAAATCTCGAATGCTGTACTATCGCATATATACAGACACAAGAGATTATACCTTTTAGGAAAGCTCAAAATAACCACTTTGAATGATAAAATTGAATCACTATTCCAAGAAAGTAAAAGGACTTAATAATTTGGAAACTTAAGGACAAGATTCCAGTGTTTGTTTGAAAATTCAATAGTAATAACTAATTACATTTGAATATTTCAGTATAAAATTATGTGATATTAAAATAGATCAATGAAAGTAAATATGATTTAATTTATTTTTATAGAATAAAAAATTATAGAAAAAAATTGTTTTTTTTGAATTTTTTTATGAATATTTAAATCTACTTGGCTGCTGCATAGGGATGCGGCTTCTTCTAATGTACAATCTTATTTATCTATGTATTTGCCCAACTGTTCAGGAAGTCTTTTATAATTACAAATGATATTGTGTCTATTTTTTATGTTCTCTTTGGGATTCAATTTTTTATGGTAGAAAATAAAATATTTTAAAAATAAAAGGGAGAAAAACTATTGGATAATTGAAAAATACATCCTATAAAAAATATATTTGATTATATGATCATAATACCCTAGATATGTTTTTTATACTTTTATAGTTTCTTTTATAACCGTTAGATTTTCTTCTTGCTTGATCTTCATATAATTTCAATTATGAAGCAACCAGTTTGATATTATTGATAGCCAGTTAATATTGATAAATTTTTTGCAATTCAGATATGTTGTATATACAAATTTATTACGTAAAAAATTGCGAATAGTTTAAAAGTAACTTAACATTCTCTATGAAAATGTTTTACTTAATGTGTTATGTTAAAATGTTATTTTTTATGATAAAACCAATTCTTGGATTGTTAAAAAATTTTATTTTCTAATTAAATCATTAGATTGATTTCATTCTACGAAAACCAAAATGCTTATTCCAAAAAAATTCATAAAGATTTTTTTGTTTTAATAATTAAAATTTAATTTATCAATTTATTATTATAATTTTTTTATCAATTAATATTTAAATTAATTATAGTTTAATAATTATTAGAAATCGTCAACCGCATCTATGTTTAATATGTAATTGGGTTTATGCATAAAAATATTTTCTGTCATTATTAAAGATAAGATTTGTTTTTTAATTTATACGCTCTTACATTATTTATTCTTTATAAAAAAATATCTATTAGTTAGTTGCATTGGGTTTTGTTTATACTTTTTATTAACCCTTATTAGCTCTTATTGATTTATATTTTTAAATTCTTCGGTTAGTGTAAATTTTTTTTCAATAAAATTACTAATTCTGTATTTATTTTAATTTTAGTTTTATCATAATTTTAGTATAAATAATAAATACGTGGAATATATGATATTTACTAGAAAAATTCATATGAAGAAATACGAAATTCATTTTAGCCTAGTTTTGTGTATAAATTTACAATTTGTATGAATATAAATTATCTTATCTTTTAATTTGTATTTAATATGTTTTATTTTCATTTTTATTATTATTTCCATGATATATCATTATTTCCCTTGAAATAATTTTTTGTATTTTATAATTTTTTTACAGATTATAACCAAAAATTTTAAAATACCGTTTTAATAAATGATAACAGAATGAAATGCCTTTCGTTGTGTTCCTCTATATATGTTTATTTTTTATTTTCGTTGTATGTCTGTTTGTTTCTTTGAGACTTAAATTTTTATTTATGAATTTTCTTGATATTATTTGGTTTATATATGCTACATTTTTATAATAATTTTAAAAACTTAAGTTAGGCATAAAAAAATGAAGTTTTTAGATAAGAACTACTTTCCAATGTTTCCTTGCGATAATTAGTTTTGATTATTTTACTATAAGAATGATTTAAATCATTTATAAAACTTTATGAAATATTGATTGTAATTTAATAACTTTAAAATATAATTTTCTAAAACCCTCCTTGATATGGTTTCTTTTGAAATACAACAATATAAAAATTTTTAAAAGATTGTTTTTAATATTTTTATAAATTTTTCATTATTGAATCATATGTTTCTCATGTAGGTTGTATATATAATCATGTTTAACATGTAGGTGTAATATATTGCATTTTAAA
The DNA here is from genome assembly GCF_036630325.1 of Vairimorpha necatrix. Taxonomy (NCBI): domain Eukaryota; kingdom Fungi; phylum Microsporidia; family Nosematidae; genus Vairimorpha; species Vairimorpha necatrix. The sequence goes on along the minus strand of NC_088827.1, from coordinate 954,846 downwards.
TTTTCGATTGATATATTATTTTTTAAAAAAAAATCGTTATATGTTCTAAAACAATTACTTATTTTAATCAGCCGTATGTACATTATTAAAAGCGAAATTTTAAAATAAAAAATTGTATTTAGTGATAAGAAAATATTTTTTCGTTTAGTTGTTGAAACTTTTAGCTTAATTAGTCGTGAAAATTTAATTGTATGAAAAATTCCTTCTTTCTACTTATCTAAAATTATTTGAGCGTTTAGTTTGAATGTTTTTTATATCTATTCTGGATGAAAATATGCATTTTCAAAACGAGTTTTAGTCCAATACGTTTATTTAAAAAAAAGTTATCCTACTACTCTAAATATATTTTCTTTTGAAAATATTTTTGTAATATTAACCTCAATTATCTTTATTACAATTGCATTTTGAAATATATTTTTTTTTAAAGATTTTTATTGACATTATGTTTATTTTACTTGTAGATAAATCCTTGTGTATTATAAAATTTATATTAAAGTAAAAAAAAATTTTGCCCTTAAGATACTTAGATTTAATCTAACGCATTTTATTGAATTATAGACAAAACATAATTTCAAAATCAAATTTCAATTTTACTTCAAAAATATTGACTATGACGGTTTTATTTGAATTTTTGATTCAAAAATTCTAAATATCTGATAATTATAAGACAAAGAGCAAAATTTTTTACTTTATAAGAGGAATTTTTTAAGTTTAGTCTTTTAACTAATAATATTTCGGTTTTTTGCTAAATAATAAAAAATTTTATTTTTTATTTAAATATGTGTAAATGAATTATTATATATTCTAAAAATTTAATTTCTTAAGAATACTTTTAAATTTTTGAGACTAACGATATATAAATATTATTTAGGTGTTTTTTCTAAGATTCTTATTTGTTTCGAAGTATTACCATATTGTTAATATTTAATATATCCAATTCTAACTTTTAGACTTTTATTTTATTTTTTTTGTAAATAATCTTGAAAACGTCCAGGTGAAATATTATATAGTATTATTATTGAAAAATATTTATCTTGTATTAACATGTCATAAGTAAGTTTTTAAATTTAAATTAAGCTAGTGTTAAACATTTTATTTTATGTTATTACTCTTTATTATAATTTAAATTATTTTCTGCTTAAATATATAAATTTTGAAATATATATTCCTTTTGCGTGTAACTATTATATATATCTGATTTTTTATAAAATATAGCATTTCATAATTAATTCTATTTTTGTTATTAACTGTATTCGATTTGTATGCATTTCTATTCCCTCTCCCCGTATTTTTGGTTTTTTTTTTGGAATATGCGACGCCTTTTTCAAAATCTCGAATACGTTTTATTTACAACAACTTTGTATTAAATTGTATGTGCTATTGTTTTTATTTAATTATTCATAATTAAAAATTTACTTATTATTTCTTATTATATTATAATATGGAATATGTATATAAGTAGGTTTTCCCTAGGATTTTTAAAATTTTAACATAAATGTTGTTTTTAAGTAAAATATTTTTTACCGTTACTGAACGATTTTACAATGAATAGGTCTGATTTTATATTGTTAATTTTTGATAATTTTCTTTAATTCTTCTAATTATACATTAAATAAATGATTTTCTTAATGAATATATAATTTCACGATAATTGTTGAATGAATTTAGAATTTTTTTTTCTTTCGTAAATGAATTCTTTTTATAATATTTCTATCTTCATACTTAAATTTTATACTAATTATTATATAAAAATATTATACTTTACGGATTTAGAAAGTATTATATACAACAAAAGAGCGATTATCAAATATTTAACCGATAGATTTTTGAATTGATTTGTTCTTATTTATTTGAAATTAATAAAATAATATATTTTTATAAATATGATAAAAGTATTAATGATTTTACTTTTTGAATTTTTTGGTCATAATTTCTAATTTTGTGTGGTCAATATGATTGTAAACAACAAATTAATATTAGTGACATTAGTTTTTTACCAACTTCGATTTAAAAAGTTTACAATGTTTTAAAACTAAAACTTGTTTAGAATTCTATAAATCAAAAAAATGTAATATACAAGGTTAATCGAAATTCGTTTAAAACTTTTATATAATATTTGTTTTCGTTTTTTTACCATTAGTAATTATTATACTTAATAACGTGTACATATTGGTCATATATAAAGATATATAGTTGATTTTTTAGTATAATTTTTTTTAAAAAAATCGTTGATATGTTCTAGATAATTAAAAATTTCATTACTTGTTTTAATTGTATTTAAAATATACTATATGCAATATTGGGATTTATTTTGGTTTATCTTGGGTAGATTTTAATATAAAAGAAAATTGTATTTCATATAATATCTTGATCGTATATCTTTATTTTAAATTCTTTTGTATTTATCTTGAAAAGCAACATGTATGAATCATATGTATATCTTTTTATAATCCCTTTACTATCTAGTTATAATAAATGAATATTATTTGTATCACTTCTTACTCATTCTATTTTTGATCGTAAAATAATTTTATTTGTTTGCTTTCGTACTTATACCAAAAGAAAAGGCGAAAGATCAAATTTCAATTATCTTGTTATTACCTATGATATAATTTAGATTGAATGTAGAATTCGTTTTAAATTTAAAAGATATTTTTTTCTTTAACCAATATGCTCTTTCTTATTTTTCATTTATTTCTCTGTTATTCACAGATAAAACCTTGCTACTTTTAAGTTAGAAGGCTAAAAATATTTCGTTATTAATAACTTTATGATTGTGGACTTGCTTCATAGATATTCCTTGCCCTTCATATACAAAATTATTTTTTAAATTTTTTCTTTTATTGTAATAATTTTTTAGCTGCGTAAGTTAAAGGTTATTTATTTTGCATGGATAAACATATTGTAAATTTTTCATTTTTTGTTGTATTATTGGTGAATATTTGACAGAGTAAACTTTGAAACCGTCCTTATTAAGTAATCGTTAATACACACTTCTATGAAACCTTTGTATTTAGTTTATCAAGTTTTGTTTTTTAACATTTTATTAAATACTTTAATGCATATACCTAAATTGTTTAAGATAGATTTATAATCTTTTTTCTTGTATATAAATATGTCCTATTTTATTCAACAAATATATTGTTATACTAAATTATATGTCTTTAATGATTGGTATATAGTGTCAGACATTTTTGTAATTAAATTACGCAATGATTGTGTTTAAATTTCCTTTTGAAAGAATCTAATTTACTTGTTTTTAAAAATATGTTTTTGTCTTGCAAAAAAAATAAATATATCGTTTAATTCACGTATTGTGTCCAAAGGCGATTTAATATGTTTAACTTTACTTCAATTTTTTATTTTTATGGCGATTCTGCACATAATGCGTTTCATAATTATTTTATATACAGCAAATTATATACTTACGTACTCATACGAAAAGACAAATAAATCTAAATTTCTTAAAAAATTAATTATTCAGATACATACGTTGGCAACCTCCAAAAAAAAATGTACTAAATTGTGCAAGAAATAATATTCGAAATAACAATATTAATATTTATTCAGATGTGTGAGGTTGCAGACCTATACTGACGATACGGCTTCCAATTAAATAATGATTATTGGTGCTGTCAAACATCTCAGAGCATTGTAAACAAACATTGGACATGTTTGACATTCACAAACTAAAAAGAAGAAAAGTGCATGTCACATGAAGTACTACGTATTTAGTAGAATTTCGGTTTCTTGTTTGTTTGTTTACATCTCATGGGGTTTGACAGTTAATCTATTTGACTATTTAAACGGAATTTACCCCTGATTCACAATTCCGATGAGCAGCAAAACAAACAAATAATATAAATCAATATGTTAGTTTAGACTCACCACTTCAACTTCGGATCAGACTTCATGCCGGATATATAAGATGTGTAGATACTCCATAAAGAAAAAAATTATTAATTTGTCATATATTTAATTCTTGTTTATTTGATTAAATTATATCTAAATATGAAAAATATTGTTTTTTTCATAAAATAACATAATAAATTCCGAAGTTATAATATATATAAACAATCTTTACAAACAATTACAACATAATTACTAATATTTTTCTATTATAAAAAATGAATCATTTGGGATATGCTAATAGTGTTTAATATTTCTAGTATCTTCTGAATAGGTTCCGCGTTAGCAACTCCTGTTTGTGGGCAGCTTCTCGGTTCTTAGTCCTTTTCAAATCGGAACATGTACATCTCTTCGGTAGTCTGTTGGAATGGTTTCGTTTGCCTTCTATGTTAATCATCTTGATGTACGCTTCTACTTTCTTAGAGTATTTGATAGTTAACCCTTTTTTTTATTTTATACAAAACAACAATATTAATATTAATATTATTTTTATTTTTGTTCAAATGTAAATATATCTTCCTTATTATACTCTATAAACTATCTTATTTACTTTTTTATATATCATTTTTGTTTAATCATAATATATTTAAAATATTTTTTTTTCAAATATTTTCTTTAAATGAAGATAATTTCAGATCCCAAAATATAAAAACTTAAATATTACAAAAAGATTAATTTCATTAAATATAATAGACAAGATTAATATGAACCTAGCATCGATAAAGAATATTAGAATTCTATAAGCCTTGATCTGATGATTAATTCCTTTATTATTATTTATTGTATTATACTTCGTTGTTAATTATCTTTATCTCTAAAAAAAAGCAAAATTCATTACCTTCAACAAAATTACTAGACACCTTCTCTTAAATGACCAACATGTTTTTTCTAAATATATTTTTATACTAAATTCTAGATTTTTACTGATATATATAAAATAATCATTCTTATTTATTTTTAAAAATTTATATCATATATACGTTTTTATGATATTTTTATATATTAAACTCATTAAAATTATTCATTATAATAGAATGACAGTCTTTAATTTGGTAATTATATAATGTTCTAATTATTTATAACTTTACATTTGACATATTTTGTTCTACTGATTCATCTTAATTATAACTGTAAACAGTTTATATGATAATTTGCTATCTGTTTATTACTAAACAATTATCTAAAATTGTATGATAACTAATAAAGCCTTTTAAAATCCGATATAGAAGCTTTGTCAGCATGCTATTAATGTGGTTGAGAAAATTTTACTATTAACATCATTTAGTTATTACACAAACTTTCAAATTTTATTATATGCTAAATTTCTTATCTCATAATTTCGCTTTTCGATTGTTACAAATTTTCCGTAAATGTTAATGATCCTTCATTAGAAAATATTTCTAGACATTTTCTTCTTGTTACATAATATTACTCTCTTCTTAATTTTTATTTTTTTCCATGTAAGATAAGAGAGAACCATTACATAGATTTTTGTTAAGATTGAATTTAACCTCATACGTTTATTGTAGGTAGTTAATTGATAGATACCGATTTAAATTCTCATACAAACTACAGAAAGTACATATTGTAAAATTTTTCGTTTCAGAACATATGTTTTTATCTATCTTTATATTACATCGTCAAGATTCACTGCTAATAAGAAACTAAGATTTAAATAAATTTCAAATTGCAAAATCATGTACATAATTAACTTACACGAATGAACTTATCATTAATGAATCTTTTACGCGACTTCTAACATTACTATAATTCGAAACTGCTTTCTACAAACTTCTTTGACCACCAGTTATTCGAATTTTGGAAATTGGGGATATAGGATCGTATAAAAGAAAAGAAGATGCTCCTAGATAAATCCTTCTAGTCGTTAATTCACCATTAAGAAATATCAATAAACACTGCATCAGTAATGTTTTTTTTTAAAAAACTGGCCTCTTTTTGAAAAACGGTCGATTTAAACATCATTTCATTTCTAGTTGTTAGTGAAGTTGTTCATTAATAGTAAAGTTCTATTTTTTCATTTTTTTAAGCTCATTGTTACATAAAACTTTTTAATGATTTCCAAAATAAACTTCTTCGTGCGGGGAACGTAAAAATTTTTTTCAAAAAACCCGAAATTAGAAAGTCATTGTTTTAAAGGCTTGGTTACCATGTTTTTTTTTATAGGGACGTTAATCTTATAGGTAAAGGACTAGACATGCATACATATCTCATAAATATTTTCAAAATGTTCTACATATTCAGTGTCTTCTACAAAAAAAATAAATTTAAATTTTAATATTAAAAGCTACTTTATACAAAATTACTTATTATTCATACAATATTCATTTCTAATTTATATAAGAAACATTCATTTTCAGTTTATTAATACTCTAAATGTAAATTTTCTTATATTACACTATTTATTATAAAATTGTAATAGAAAACGGTTTGTTATTTTGTTTTTAACTAATATTTTTTTTATTTAATCTATATATATTGCTGTTGCAGTTTTATATTCAAATTTATTAACTTAAAAATTTATATATACATATTTTTATATCTATAATGCAAGTTGTTTTCGATTTTTAAGAGTGTGTTAGATTTGCATCATTTTAACGCTTGTATTATATTTTTATTGTAGATACGTTTCTTGTCATTTTCAAATAATAATTGAAAAATATAAATACTTAAAATTATTATATTTTACATAATGTATTTTTTACTAAGAATTTATCTTATTTTTGATTTTACACAGATACATTGAATCGTGCGGCTTTACTTAATATTAGCTTATAACAAGTTGATCATATTAATTCGACATGAATTATACGTATAAAGCGTATTTCATCTAGGTTTTATAAGGTAATTTTCATATTTATTTCTTGTCAAGATTTTATCTACAACTGATATTTATTAAAACAATACATCTTTATTAAAGAAACAGTACTAAATTACAATCTAAAAATTTTTAAAGATTATCAAATGTGTAACCTTATGTTTTGTTATACGATAGAGGATTAGGTTCGGATTTACGGAAAAAACAAATAACAATGACAGTATTGCTATTTTAATAATGATATATGTGTTCCTTGTCCTTTACACGAGGAATGTAAACTACTGATTCATCTAAAATAAATATTGAACTGTTTCTTCAAAGAAATTGATTCTTTTATTTTGTAAATATTAATTTCTCGCATATATATATTTTCGCAGTTTTTATTATAAATGGCTTCAACATATTATCCAATTTTTTTTGTAAGAAACGACATTTCGATAATCTTTCATCTAGGGATTTGTTTTTCTGCCAAAAAAATTAGTGTACGGAATTTGCTTTTAGAAATTAGAAATAAGAACGAAACAAGTTAATTTGTTTCCTGCATACTTTATTATTTGTCAAATTATTTTAAAAGTAACTGATAATGTGAATATAATGTCGTTTTCCTTTTTTTATAGAACATAAATAAAATATGTGCATTTTTTATAAAAATTTAATTTACAACCAAATCAATCCCAGGAAGTTGTAGTCAAAATTTATGTCTGCAATTATTAAATCCATTGTATAGCATCTAATGTGAACAATAATTTTGATTTAGTGTACAGTTTTATAACTATTTTTAGACTGTAATCTTTTTATTTGTTTTCTTTTCTATTGTATACAACGTCCTCTTATCTGTTTAAATTATGTATGATTTAGATGGTCTATTTATTTGCAAACAGAAAGTATATCTATTAGGGGGTGTAATGCAAAATATACCAATTTACTTTTTTTTTATTAATGTTATATTTAAATGATCATTCACCTTATCTTATGTAAAACACTTTTATCTCTGAAATATTCAAAAAATATAGTATCCCAAAATGATTTTTTGCAATTGTTAAGATTATATAATTTTACAATAAAATGTTAACTTAATGAAATCTAAACATATCAAATATTAAATTGCAGAATTATATTACTCTATTGTATATATGTTGTAAAAAATGATTTTATTTATAATCAAAATCATAAATAATTATAATCTCGTGTTTCCCACTTTATATTTCCTTTATTTTTCAACTTTTGTTCATTTACTATCTTAAATAACTGATTATTTCTCTTCTATTATTTATTGATGGTCAATATCTCTATAATCAGTCCTACAGAATATTAATAATAGTACATTTACACTGACATTATATTTTTAGAATATATAAGATACGTAAATTTTTTTTTTATTTGTCTTTTATTTAATTTTTGGGGGGTTGGCTATTGTCTTGGCAAAAAAACAATAGTTTGATTGTTTACAATACTTAATTTTATCAATTGGGTTCTTTAATAGGATTTGTTTATTCTTTTTACATATGAAATATTATTTCTATATTAATTAATCGATATTATCATAACTCAGAAACTCAAAATTATCTTATTTTATATCATTAAAATACGTTTTTGTTTATTATGTTAAGTCTGTAATAAAATATATGATGTAATTGATTCTGGGTATTTCATTCTAGAAAACAAAGATACATCTGGTTGTTGCAATAAATATGAACTTATTACCAAGATTTTTATATCTTAGTATAAATGTATATTTATATTAAGCACTTGCCATGTTTATTATATCTACACATATCTTCGTAAAAGCTTATAAATTTTGTTGAGATTTTGAATTTCTAGTATCATATAATTTTTAATTTATTTTATATATAGACTTTGAGGTTGATTTACGTCCTAAAAAGGGAACTTTTTTGTTTTGTTTAATAAATTCAATTTTTCTGTGCTTTGTGATCCTTAATGTTCAATCTTTCCTGGTCTTTCACTAAAAGTGTCTTATTATAGTAAAATGCTAATGACTAATTGGAGATATTTAAAACACAAAAAACATTTGTTATATAAATCTTTATATGTATTTATTACATATATATATACCCTCTCATTTTGCCATCTATTGTCAATCATTTCTTCAGTCTATCGATGTGCCAGTCAATAATGGCTATTCCTTTGGGCAGGGCACGTCTCAGTATGCAAATGACTCGTCACATATAGATTATTCAATTCTGGAGTATTAATGGAAATCTGTTCGAAATACAAATTTCTTAGTTCATCTAAGTTCGATTATATAGATATATATTTATGTAACAATGTATTTAACAGTGTTTGTTGATTAAACTAATTTTTTATGTTTCTCTATTTTATATACTAACTTTATTTTGTTTGCAAGCGATAGATATAATTATAATTTCCCAATCGTAAAAAATATTAAGTCTACTTTTAAAATTTTGTACTTACAATACTGTTTTATCTGAATTTTATTGATGGACTATTTTCGTCTTGTTGATATTATTATCTCTTCTTAAATATATATATACATATACAAATACATCTCTTCTTAATAATTAATTGGTCGTTTGCAATGTCAAGAATAATTACTTTAAAGCCTTCGTGATATAGCTAAATTCTTTTGTGATGAATTATTTTGGGGTAATTATTTTCCTCAGTTATTTATCATGATTTTCTTCTTCATCTTATTACATTTGTATATATATTGTCAAGTTTGAAAAATCTAAAATTTAAATCTCTTAAATTAGAAATTATTTCATTTTAGACTAATTATTTTTTCATGATTTTTTTTTCTGTCTTATTGTAAATATATATATGTATATATAATTTTCCTCATTTATAAAATGAAAATTTCAAAACTCTAAAATTATGACATTTTAGACAAAAATTTTTTCATGATTTTTATCAGCTTCTTATTTTTTAAAAATGTGTATATATACTTGTCATCAATGAAAAAAGAAAATCAAAATTATGTAATTTTAGATAATTTATTTTTTCATGATTTTATTCTTATTCTTGATGTTTGAATATATATACTTGTCATCCTTGGAATATTAAAAATTTGGAAGTTCAAAAAACAAAATTTTGACTTTTAGCCTATATTTACTTTAAAATTTCATATTCTTGGCGAGTAGAAGGGAAGATGAAATATTATACATGAACTCAAAAGAAAGAGAGTTAATTATCCAATTGATATAGGGAATTTCTAACTCTTAACTATTACCGAATACTTGCGCTGCACTATCTCCGACGTAACCATTGGGATTTGATTTGGTAAGAATTTTTTTATATACAAGCCTCTAATCGCTCATTAAATCAATAAATATATTAAAATGAAGATTTTAAAAACTCAGTGTAGATTTATCGTTTTAATCTAGTGTCGATATTATATAAATAAATCATCTAGATCTTAGATGTGTCTTTCTCTCACACAGAACACTAAAAGCAAACTTATTAAACTTCTTTGTCATTAATGAATAATTGAACAGATCTCCATCTAATACTATATCTTGTTTGTATAAAAACAAACTTCATAAATTTCTACATCAAGAGTGCCATAATTGGCTTTTAGATCCCTATAATATATACAGCTATGGTATTTTGAAACACAGAAGAACAAATTATACGTAAACAGAATTCGAATTGTGAATATATTTAAGAAATTAATGATCAATTCATTACAAGAGATACTTTTCATAATATTCGTTTAGTCTATAAATTTTGAAATATTATATTTAGTGACGTCTGTATGCCCAACAGCATCTATTTCTACACAGCGAATATAAATTTTAATTTAATTCCCACTGGGAATCAAACCTTTGACCTTCGATATCCCAAATCAAGGTGCACCCTTTTGCAAGCACACTTATTTAAACTTTGTTATCCTTTATGAAAACCATTTATATTTTCAAATTCCTTTAATTTTTGTTTTCTTTCTATGCATAAAGAAACATTTCATATTAGTCAGAACGAAAGATCATTAAGCGATTTAACCAAATAATAGAATAATTTACAATATTGGTTTTATGCTTTCTTATATAAAATAAGATTATATAAGATTTTCTTCGATCCGAATATACATTTCTAATATATATACATGTTATACTAAAAAATAATATACATTTTACACGGCAAAAACGAGTATATATCCTATATTATATACAAAATACTTTCATATGTGATCGCAAATTTTATGATGTACTGGCATCTATTTCAATTTCTCTATAATATCTGGCAATTTTGTTATTCTTATTTTCCATACCCTCTAAAGTAAATTTTTTTAAATAATTTTTTCAACAAAGTTAAAACTGTCATTTGTAAGAATATGATTAATATGTATTTGATCTGCTACAACTATATATGAACTACATCCTTTTAATAATTTCGACTACAAAATAATAAAAACATATTTATGTGAATTAACTAATATTCTTTATTGAGATTTTGTTTTTCTTAAATACTGTGATGTACATTACTACAACACATGGACAGATGTCAAAAATATGTCAACCGTTTCAGATGACATGTCAAGTTGTGTCACACAATCAAACGAAAGTTGCATGGTCGTTACTACATTCGTAAGTACGCCAATGTTTGTGTTTAGTGTTGACAACATATAAAAAATTTATTAGCTTTATTTATCATTAAAGTTAGATTAGCACAGTTTATCTTGGTATCGCTCACTAGATTCGGCTCTTCGTAGACTTTGGTTTCTGTAGAATTATTTATGTTTTTCAACTCTAAATTTTTAGATCAATCTCCTTTGCCGACACACTTCTTTAATAAGCCATATTCGCTAGTGCGCTTATAGCTCTAGTTACTTCTTCCTCTCCTGCATCCTCTTTATCATATCTTCGTTGTCGTTCCAAAGAGATGTACTCTGGAGTTTTCTTCATCACATTAAAATGAATGGGAGCTATGGCAGTCTGGTGGCCAAAAATCCCCCCAAAAATGAAAAGTCAAGAGGAAAAACTTTTTCGAAATTTTTTTTTAAAATATATTGAAAAAACAAGCAAATCATGTATAAAATGTGGTTCTATAAGTAAAAAATATAATGAAAATTTTATTTTTCGATGTACTTGGTCTAAATGTAGAAGTAAATGGTCTTTATTAAAAAACACTCCATTCTACAATAACAAGCTTCGAATTAATACTATGTTATTAATTATTAAATTATGGTCTGTTAATGTAAAGTATAAATCTAAGGCGGAATTTCTTGGAATTAGCATTAAAAGTGTAAGAAAAATCATTTCTTTAACAGTAAATTCCATCGAAAATTCTGTTTACGTTGAAACAGGTATAATAGGAGGACATGGGATTGTTGTGGAAATAGATGAAAGTAAGTTTGGTAAAGTAAAATAACATAGAGGCCATAGGGTAGAAGGAGTTTGGATTTTTGGAATGGTAGAAAGAACACCTCAAAGGAAAATTGTGTTTGCCTCTGTTGATAATAGAAGAGCAACTACACTAGAAGAACTTTTAATTAAATATGTTCACCCAGAATCTATCATACATAGTGATTGCTTCTCTTCATATTCTAGGTTGTGTTCAATTTTTCAACAACATAAGACGGTTAATCATGCAAAAGAATTTGTTAATAATAATAATTCATGCCATACTAATACTATCGAAGGTAATTGGAGCGCTGTTAAAAGTGAAACTTCCATAAGGCATAGAACAAAAAGATTAATAAAGAGTTCTTTGGTAAGATTTATGCTTAGAAGAAATTTTGAAGGGGATTTTTTTGATAAAATTATTAAAATGATTTTTAAATTTTTCCCTTGGACTTTTCATTTTTGGGGTGATTTTTTTAAAAATTCCTTTTAAGGGATTTTTGGCCACCAGACTGCCCTTGAACCCCCGCTTTGAGTACAACACGTACAAAAAAAATATGATAATAATTTTTACACGGATTCTAGAATAAAATGAAAATCCTTTCAATTTTTCTTATAAGTCTATAATAGATATTGTCTAAAGTTCACTTTGGCCGAGTTACTTTCTATATTGTTCTTTTTAAAATTTCTGCAAAAAAATTAAAAAAATTATTGACAGCCATTAAGATTTGTACAACCCAAATGAGATTTTTGAAATGTTAAGTTCAAAACCTTGATAATTTATTTTTCGTTAATTTTACGATTTCTTTAAAATTAGAAATTTTTTTTAATTTTTAAAACAATTAAAATACTAATTTTATTTTTCCCCTAATGAATATAATCAAATTTTTTGTTGTAATTTGGTTTGTAAAATCAAATATAAATATTTATAACAAAATAAATGGAATTATACTAAAGCAAATTGAGAATAGGAAGTATACAGTTTTCAACCTAAATAAGAAATATACCCAAATACAAATTACTTGTAGTGAAAATAATAAGAAATTATGTTGTTTGCTTGTGAATAATATTTTTAATGAAACTATTTCTAATGAATTTGGATATATAATTATTGATTATGCTAATAAATCCACTTATAATATTATCGAAGAAATAGAACAATTTATAAAGAAGATTAAATCGACTTTAAACATTGACTCTATCGTATTATTATATAGACAATCTAAATATCGACAAAGTAACAGAATTGTGAAAAAAATTATAGAAAAGTTAAATCAAATAAATGATGAAAGAAGAATTAAAAAGAAAGGAACCGAAATTTATTATGAAAATATTTGCGTTCGGGGTTGTTTCTTACACAATATTCTTGAGAAGAAGCGAAAGTATAATTCAAAAAACGAATCTAAGGTGCAAGACCCAGAACCCACGCTAAGTTACAGCAGAAAAGAAGACGATAATAGTTACTATTTCAGATTATGCATTGTAATTAAAAATATGTGTTATTTGTTTGAATTTGATATAAACGAACTTGAAAATAAAGAACTTAATATTTTAGTTAAAATTGATGCAGAGAATATGTGTTATTATGACGCAAAAATATTAAAAAAATTATATGAAATTTTTAACGTCAATGATTTATATCATATTGAGGCAAGGGGCGAAATTAGATGTTTAGAAATTACACCAAACAAAATCGAAAAGATAATGCCTAAAAAATTCAAAATAGAGGTACACTTAGACTCTATAAGCTTTTTTGATGGATATACAAAAAATTCTGTATATTTAAAAAATGAATCAAACAAGGACGATGGTGAAAAAAAATTTATAAACAATAATTTTTTTGATGAAATTAAGAAAATATTGGAAAAGATTAATTTTATAGCAAATACAAAAGATTATAAATGTGTTGAATTTTTTTATAGATTACTAAAAAATTACAACAAAGTTAAATTTCTCATAATGAGAATAATGAACAAGCAAAGATCTGCCTTAAAATTAATATTTAATTTTATTATTAAGCATATGTACATTGTAGAGGAAGATGAATTGGATTACACAACAGGTGAAATAATATTCAGATCAAACAATGAAGAAGACAATAAAAACAAAATTATAAATAAATTATCATATAGATTGTCAGGGCTTCAATTTTTAGATTGTTATTTAATAAAAATTTGCCTACTTTTGGCAGCAGAAGAATACATCAATAAAAAAAACATAAACAACGAATATATTTGGAAATCATTAATAGATATAAATAAATGCATACAGGGGAAAAATAATGAAAAGATTTCTCGTGCAGATAGAAAAAGCAGATGTATCAATATCGTAAAAATCATAAAGGAAGCAGAAAATTACCATATTAACAATATTATAAAATATAAAAACGAAGTTTTGAAAAATGTCTGCAAAATGACATCATTATTTACAGGATTGGCTAGTTCGCGTTTTGTGTACGAATATATTAAGGAAGATTTCATAAGAAATGAAATTTGTGAAAACTTTCAACTTGATGGAAATGAGATAGAGGAAAAGGCCAATATTATAAAAAATAATCTACAAAAAAATACAGATGAAGATGAAGAATATGAAAAAAAGAGAAAGTTAAAAGAGCAAGAAACAAAAAAAATAAGAGAAATGTTAAAAAACTCATCATTAGATTATGATTTAAACATAATTAAATCAAATCCCTTGGAAGAAGAGCTTAAAGATATTTTCGACGAAGATATTAGAACATATTATGAAAATGAACAAATAAAAAAAGGAAAAATAATCATCGAAAATATATTTAATGAATTTATAAAAAAAAATGAAACACAAGAAGAATCAATAAATGATTATAAAAATGAAATAGAAGATGATTTTATACAAATTTTGAGAAATAATATAGAAGTTAGATTAAGAAAACAGGCCTCGATTGAATTACCTAATACTTAAAATAATTTATTCGAAAGTGAAATGAAAATATGTCACGTAGAAAAGGTTAAATTAAGAAAAAATTTTGCAAATGTTAAAATGATGTTAGATGAAACAATAATTCTAGAAATATTGAACAAGACTGAAGGAATAAAAATGCACGAATCATTTACTAAAGCTTTAGATACCTTTAAATAATCAGTTAAATATTTTTATTTTATTTTCTAAGCTGTTTTACAAAAATGCAGGATATCGTTCATACAGCAATTCGCTATCTCCATCATAGAAATTACGGATATTGTTGGATTTTACTTTATTTAGAGGTATTCTTGTTTGGCGATTTGTAAGCGATTTTGGTTATAACCTTTATAATTTTAACATTATAATCTTCCTGTTAAATTTATCAATGGTCTCTTTTTGTAAAATCATTATAATGTCTTTTTTTGATTTATAGTCATACTTCACGTATCTCTTTTTTAAATTTTTTTTTTATTTTAGGAATTACTTTTCATAACATTTTTATGAATTGAAGGCTACGAATATAAAATTTTTAATAATAACAACAGAGAATGAAGATGCAAATTTTTATTAAACGCAAATGAATTTCTTATAAATAAACTAAACATAACACATAAATCCGAACAAAACATTTGCTTTTGCATTTGATTACATTAGAAACATGTATAAATAGCAAGGCACAAGCGATACAATCGTTTCTCAGTATTCGTTAGTCCATATGATGAAAAAGATTTTAAAGTCTGTCTAATGCAAAAGAGCAAAAGATGAAATTGAGAAGATGCTGATAGAATATGTGACTAAGTGTGATAAACGTACAAAATGCAAATTCTAAAGGTAGTGGCGTCTTAAAGATAAGGCTAGTAAAAATATAGCTTACGCGTAAATATCCCAAAATATTAAAGTTTGAAAGAGCCAATTTCATAAGCAATGCAGGGGTATTGGAGTTAATAAAATATATTTATGGCAAATAAAATCTTATAATTTATATTTCATATGCATTTAAAGGGCTAATTTTCACTTTATCCCCCCCTTACCAATATATATACAGAATTTTTTATTTTTAGCCCTGTTTTTCAAAAGTCAAAGCTTCTAGAGCGGAAAGGAACAGAGAAAAATATACATAAGTAAAAAAATGGTCTTAGAAATATCTAATTTGAACATAGTTTATAAAAAATATATTATTTAAACCAATTTGATAATGTTTTCTGATAAACTATGAGTTAAATAGAAGTCTAAATTTGTAAAAATATGTTTTAACCTATTGCTTTCTTTTGTCATTACATTTAATTTTTGCCAAAGATAAACATGTTTATACACAGTTTATGTTGTTTAAAACAGATTCTAGGTTTGGTTATTCTTAGTTTGGTAGTATATTTATTAGTCTTGTTTTTAAGGTTTTCATTGGGTTTTCTAGACAAACAGATAAAAAATAATGTTATATTATGCTCTTTAAAGAATTATTGAATCGTATATAATGTCATTTTAATAAGATATGTTATATTTTAGCTTCAAAAGTAAAATATTACATGTTTGATAAATTCTTTAATTCTTGAAAAATATTCATTTATAACAGCAAATGAACCTTATATAATATGTTTATATAGAGATTTTTGTTGTTATACATTGTAATGTATAATAAAGATAAATCTTGATCAATAACTGAAAAAGGAAATTTTTAAAAAATTGGAAAAAAACGAAAAAACAATTGTTTTATTTTTGGTAAATATGCTATTTTATTACAACTTTATTTTTTTGACTTTTGCTCCTTCACATTTTTTCCGCTTCGAATTTCGAAAAAAAGGATTATTTTTTAAAAATTCTTAATTTATATTGGTAGGGGGGGGGAATAAAGTGAAAATGCTCCATAAATAATACATGCAATATGCTAAAATTTTCTAAATAAAGATAAAATGATCTAAGTTTACGGACTAAAGTATGAATTAAATAATTTTATGTATTCAATAATAGTTTCTTATATAGTCAACGCTATATTATAATGTCGAAAATGATTTATATTATTACTTTATTTTACGTAACAATATAAAATAAGTCTTTAAAATATTATAAAATAAAACAAAAAATATTTGCGTTGTGTGTTTACAATTTTTAATATACATATAAAAAATATGTAGACAAATAAGCAAATAGAATATTCTATGGTTAAAACCTCCAAATTTTTAATTTTTTATTTACTGAATTTATAAATACATTTAATATGTTTAAAACAAACAAATATGCATATAATTTGAATAATAAATTAGTAAATAATAATTTTATTGTTTGATTATTTCTTTTAATTTATCATCTTGATAAATTAAAAATACAAAGATTTTATTAGAATGAGTGATAAAAACTGCTAATACAACAAACGAAGAAAGTTCTAAAAAAGTAATTTTGATGTATAAAATCAGTAAATATTCCCCTACTAATAAATAAAATTATTTTACCCCTTATGATGTATTTAATTGCAATATCTACCATTATAAAATTACAGCTATCGATATTTATCGCCATAACAGAGGCAACAAACATTGATTTAGTGAAATGTGAAACGATACTAGATAATCCTTACTCTTTACAAAATAATCTTCAGAATAACAAAGATGAATATAAAGAGATAGCAAGAACACTATTTGACGCTGTTTTGGAAAAAATGAATTTTCCTTTTAAAATCTTTCACAAGTCAAAGTCGAATCAGATGATAGAATATGTAATTGATCTGGCAGATATGGATGCTAGTAAATATATTGAAGGTCTAGAAAATAATATCGATATCTCAAAATATGCGGCAAGTAAAGAAAAATCGCTTCTTAGGTTGCACAAAGAAATTTCAAATCATACTAAACTATTATTTCAAACCTTGTTATGTATAAATTTCAAAATGGGAAAACTTAAACTTCTTACAGTTAAAAATATTCTTGATAAACACGTAAGAAAAACATTCGATGCAAAAAATTCTTATTTTAATCAAATTTTTAGTGAAGATGCTCAGAAACGCATCATTGATGATTTATACGCTACCATTGGTCCCCAAAACCAATTTGTTGACGAAAAGAGAAAAATGGACGATTCTATGATGGATAAATTTGTTAATACTGGAGAAGATAATAATGATGAGGAAACTTCCAATAACAATGACAGTAAACACATAAATAATGAAAAAGATAGAAGTTATACGGAAGAAACCAATGATAATAAAATGGAAGAAAATAATAACCATAATACTACTGCTAAAGAAGATATTAGTGATGTAGATAAACCCGATAACGATGACAATAAACAAATGAATGATGATATCGAAAAAGAAATTAGGCATGAGGAAGAAGGCAATTATAATAACAGTGGGGAATGCAATAATAAGAATTTAACTGAAAAAGATATTAGTAGTAAAAAATTAAATATGAACACTCAAGAAAACAACAACAATATGATGGATAATACTAATATTACTAATGAAGATCATATGGACAAAAAAGAAGAAGAAAGAATTAGTCGCATAGAAAAGCATTTAAACATGCATCGAAATGGCAGTTATAATATGATTGATGATACCAATAATTCAGCCATAACGTTTTATAGTAATTCGTGTCCTATGCTTGTTGCGAGTCTTGCATCACTATTAGCAACTCATCAGTTAGGTAATGATTATCTTTTGAATTAAAAACTTTTAATGTTTATCCTTATATCGTTTGTTGGAATGAAAACATGGGTTTATTTATTATAAAATATTTAAGAAACAACATGTCAAATATATCAAAACACGGACACAATATATTTGACATATGTGGCACTTCCTACACTACCCCTCCTTTAAAAGCTTTACATGATTTCGGCTTGCCGTAACTGTTTTTCCACTGTCCAATAAAACTTTAAATGAATGAAATTTTTGTTCTACTACCACTCCTTTTTCTTCCCATTTAGGTTCAAGTTTTCCTCTTATAGGGAGAATTAAATAGTACCAGACCCTATCTCCAACCTTTATGGTTTCCTTACTCTCACCATTTTTCTTTCCACCCGTGTTATACTCAAGTCTGTAGGCTTCTAAATTTTTAATGGCCTGTTCCTGATATTCTTTCTTTTCTTTTGATGTCTTAATCCCTTCCTGTAAGTCCAATTTATTAAGCACCATTCCTGTAATAAGTTCTACTGGGGCGCAGCCTATAGCCCTATGGTCAGACTGCATATAGGCCTTGACCAATTTAGGAACGCATTTTGCCCAATCAAATTTCCCAAATTCCGTAATTTTCCTTAACTTTGAACCCATTGTTCTATTAAATCTCTCCACAAGCCCCGTGGTCGTAGGTTTGTAGGGGGAACCATATTTCCAGATGAAATTCTTAATCCTTGCATATTCATCACAGATTTTATTTCTGAACTCTTTACCATTATCAGTTAGTATGGCTTTCGGAACTCCATGTTTCCTGACTATATGTTTATCGATCAAATAAACAACCGTATTCATATCCTTTGTATAAACCGGCACTACCTCTGCGATTTTTGAGAAATGGTCTATCATTGTTAATAAAAACTTGTATCCTTGCTCACTCTCTTTCAGAGGGCCTACCATGTCTAACTCCCAGATTTCTCCTAATTTATTTGCTACCACTGGTACAATATCTTTAAATTTTCTCTGAGGTTTTTCCTTTTGACAAACTTCACAGTTGTCTACATAGTCTTCTATATCTTTGTTCATATGCTTCCAGGTGTATTTTTGACCAATATTGTACTTCATGTTTTGTTTTGATCCGTGGCCCAATAAATCATGATAAAACTTTAACAATACCGATGTTCTCTCTTTTTTTATAACTTTCTTTTGTACTAAATGAATTTCCAAAACATTCTCTCCCTCCTTTTTAAATTCTCTGCTCAGGTGATCTGTATGGTTTGATGGTCCTGTTATGTATTCAATATCAAAGTCATATTCTTGTAAAATCAATGACCATCTAGCCAGCCTAGCTTTGACGTTTCTAGACTTAAATAAATATTTCAGAGCTTGATGATCAGTTTTTAATGTAAACTTACCTAATAATAAGTATTCTCTGAAATGTTGAATGGATTTTATTACCGCCAATAGTTCTTGTTCCGTCGTGGAGTAATTCTTTTCCGTCTTTGAGTGCAGGGAGCTGTAATAAGAAACAATCTTTTCTTTTCCTCCAATTACTTGTGCCAAAGTGGCGCCACATCCCTCGTTTGATGCATCTGTTGTCAAAATGAACTTATCCTTCAAGTTTGGGATAGTCAACAAGGCCGTTCTCTTCATGGCCTGTTTTACCTCTTCAATATCCTTACGATATTTAGCGTTTTGTTCTACATTTTTCCAAAAGTTCTCAGCGTCCTCATTCTTGAGCCTGATTATATCAAATAATGGGCTAATTATCTTGTGACTGTTTTTTATAAATTTTGCCCAGTAATTATACAACCCCAACAATGATTGTAGCTTTTTCTTATTTTTAGGGATTGGTAGCTTCTGAATACTCCTCACTCTCTCTTCATCTACCCTTATTCCTTCCTTTGATATTACATGACCTAAAATTCTTAACTCGGTCTTCTTAAATTCGCATTTCTCCTGATTAAGTTTCAATCCTACCGATTTGAGCTTTTCCAATACCATTTGAACATCTCTCCTATGGTCTTCTTCAGTTTTACTATAAATTAGTATATCATCCATATATACTACAACAAACTTAAACAAAAATTCCCTTAATATATCATTCATCACCCGCTGAAATGTAGCTGGTCCGTTAACAAGCCCAAATGGCATTTTAGTAAATTCGAATAACCCTTCTCTACAGGCAAAAGCTGTCTTCTCAATATCACAAGGCGCCATATCTATTTGGTGATAGCCAGATTCAGCGTCTAATTTGGTAAAGTAAGTAGCACCTTCTAATGCGTTTATGAATTCTTCTACACGGGGCATTGGATATGCATCCCTAATCGTCACGTCATTCAGTCTTCTATAATCCACGCATAGCCTATGGTCTCCATTCTTTTTTGGAACAATAATTATTGGGCTTCTCCATGAACTTTCACTAGGTCTTATTATTCCTAAGCTAAGATATTCTTTTATTATTTTCGATGCTATGTCCTCTTTTGCAGCACCCAACTTGTATAACTGTGATAATATTGGGTTATCATCCTTCGTGATGATTTTATGGTATCCTATGGCTTTACCCTTTGCCATTTGTCCAGATTCAATTTCCATTCTATTATCCCCAAATCTTAAACTAATTCTGTATTTATCGAGTAGCCCATGTCCTATGATGCATGGGATTGTGATATCTCTTGTTATAATGAATTTATCCTCAAATATCATCCCATCAATTTTAATTTTAACTACCGTTTCACCAATAATTTTTATCCTCGAACCATTTGCTGCTCTAAGCTGTTGTTTCGAAATATTAACAACAGTTTTATTCGGTAACAGTTCTGGTCTAATAAGATTTAAATCGGCTCCTGTATCAATCAGTACTTTGAATTTTCCTCCTGAATTGAATAATGACGCAGCTTTAAGTGTTGTTCTAATGTCCTTAGACTTCGACACGGAATAGTTAAAAATAAACTTATAAGAATCATTTTCCTCATTTTGTTCCTCCTTCTCTGTGGCCTTTTCTACAGCTCTAACATTCTTATGGAAGCTATTGAATTTGCATTGTGAAACTATATGGCCCCTTTTCCCGCAAATAAAACACTTAATTTTTCCATTTTTTTCTGTTTTCTCATTATTGTTCCACCAGACCTTTTCTTTTATCGCATCTACCTCCCTAGATTCTCCTCGAGCCACTTCTGTATATCTTTGGACATTCGCTGACTTCATATTACTCAGAGCTCTGTAAATGTACCTCCACGATAAGGTATCTTTATTATTTACTAGCACCAAATTTGCCAACTCCTTGGGTAGTCCTTTTAACGCAAAGGCAATTAATATACTCTCCGGGACATTACCTTTGCGTGCTAGTCCCGCCATCTTATCCAAATAATTTAAAATCGAGCCTCCATGGTATACTAACGCCGAAAGTTTATCAATGCATATTTTTAACTGCATTTTACTAAAAAATCTTTCTTTAAATAATTCAATTAGCTTATCAAATCTAAGTCCTACTGGCAGTGAATTAATCCAGTCGCTCGCTTCATCCTTTAGAGACATTTTGAACAGGAGCATCAGTTTCCCCTCGCTGTACTCCAGCAACCTCCCCACCTCTAAAATGTCCTCCACGAACTGCTGTGGGTCATCATCCTCTTCATTTCTAAATATCAACTCTTTCTTGTCGTTCTCGCCAAATTGTTGGAATGAAAACATGGGTTTATTTATTATAAAATATTTAAGAAACAACATGTCAAATATATCAAAACACGGACACAATATATTTGACATATGTGGCACTTCCTACATCGTTTATTTCGTTTTTTCCTCTTAAAATTAATTATAGATTTTCATAGTTTGGTCACAAATTTATGAAAAAGATTAGAAACATTTTCGATTTAAGTAAATGAATTCTTAATGTTTTTAAATAACATAAAAATAAACATTTAATTTTGCAAATATCATTCTTGGATTACATACAAATATTACAGGCTTAAATGCAATAAATAACTTTAGAGAAAGAAGAAAGCTGTTTGACTATAAGATTTGATTTAAATTTTTTCGCAAATTGCATGGTTTAAAAAAGTTTTTATCTACAGTTATAATTTAAATAAAAAATATCCTACTAGTAGACGTAGTTGATAGAACATATCAAAATTAATTGTTAAATTACTTCAGAAATGATACGCATCCTATATAAAGTATCAGCTTTGGGGGTTCTTTTAACGAACTTTCATAAAGATTCGATTAGATTATTAAAAATACTCATTCTATAACATCTTAGCAAAGTTAAGCTTTACAATGTCAACTAATGTTTCTATGTGTGTTTTTCCTCTCATTTAATTGTTAAAAAAGACAGTCTTTTTATACTTTAATTTTTTTTTGTTTTCTTTTTTAGCCGTAAAAGTTGTATATTTTCGTAGAACTTTAAATTGTTTTACAAAAAAAAGTTGAAATACAAAAATTACACAGATAAATAGTGGTGAGGTAAGTTTTAAGGCTTATTGTCTAGTGAGGTTTCCTAAAAAGTCTATTACTTACCTAAAAATAAGTTTTAGGATTTATTTTAAAAAATTGTGCTTATCGTCAATTCGTATCATTTGATTTCTTCTACATATTGTATTGTAATATATACAAACGAAGAGGGGCAAATGCCGCTTTTTATTTACGTATTAGATTTTTAGCACCACCGCTACGCCATAACTAATAAACTAATGAAATAATTAATTTTAGTAAAGTATGCTAACAATATATATTGTAGACTAAACACTTATTAGCGTAAAAATATCTTTTACACTCAGAAATCGTAAATAATTATGAAATAATACATATTCTATTGTTAAGATCACATGTAAAACAAATTATAATAAATTAATAAAACCCAATATATTAATATTAATATTTACATATGCTAACTGGGCCTAATATAAGGTTTAAAACAGAAACATCCTCTACGTAATCACTTGGGATCGTATAGTGACTAACTTTAACAAATCTTGTACCACAAGACTTGAAATCCCCAAGAAGGTAGAAGTGTACATTAAAAGAACGCGCTAAAGAAGACGCTAGAATGCATTTCTTTAGACTACAGAAGGAGAGAAGACGAAGCCGTGTGGAAAGGACTATAGAGAAGAGAAGCCACGTACAAGCAGGAGACGCTAACGCGGAATCTATTCTATTTGTATTATAATTTACAAATAGCATAACTAAATAAATTCATTTATTTTACATATGCTAAATTCTACTAGGATACGTAATATATGGTAAATCAACATAATAAAGTAGATGATATAAGAAAATTGAAATAAATTTTAAAACAATAGTAAAAGAATCTCCCATTTGTTACCCATATGTATTAGCGTATATATTCTTCTACGTTCTAGTTTCGTTATTTTTATGCTTAAATATTGATACATAAACAATAAAAATATTCAAGCCAGTCAATTGTATCAATAGGTAATCTAATGCTTTCATAAATTCAGCATGAAAAAGTAAATTACAACCTTTCGTTTGTTTTGGTCCCTTATAAAAAAATATACGAATGGATGTTTTAACTAATATATAGATTTCTACATTTGAATATGTAACCTACTAAATCGGTACTATACATAATATACTATATAATTTAATTGGATATAATATTCGGCTTATTAATTACTTTTCACAAGATACGCTTACAGTCTCATCTGGCAGTTCCAGAACTTCCTTCTTAGATTCACTCATTGGGCTCTCGGAGACCCCTTCCTGATCTGTATCAAGCCCATGTCTGGCTGACATAGTTAGGCTTTCTAAAGTCATTTTAAGGACTCTTGACTGTATATATTCTTGCGTTCTGGGTTCTAATCTGAGCACTTTGATATGCGTACGGTGAAAATTAGTTACTATTCCGGGGCTATGGCAGTCTGGGGGCCAAAAATCCCTTAAAAGGAATTTTTAAAAAAATCACCCCAAAAATGAAAAGTCAAGAGGAAAAACTTTTTGAAATTTTTTTAAAATATATTGAAAAAACAAGCAAATCATGTATAAAATGTGGTTCTATAAGTAAAAAATATAATGAAAATTTTATTTTTCGATGTACTTGGTCTAAATGTAGAAGTAAATGGTCTTTATTAAAAAACACTCCATTCTACAATAACAAGCTTGGAATTAATACTATGTTATTAATTATTAAATCATGGTCTGTTAATGTAAAGTATAAAGCTATTGCGGAATTTCTTGGAATTAGAATTAAAAGTGTAAGAAAAATCATTTCTTTAACAGTAAATTCCACCGAAAATTCTTTTACGTTGAAACAGGTATAATTGAAGGACCTGGAATTGTTGTGGAAATAAATGAAAGTAAGTTTGGTAAAGTAAAAGACCATAGAGGCCATAGAGTAGAAGGAGTTTGGATTTTCGGAATGGTAGAAAGAACACCTCAAAGGAAAATTGTGTATGCCTCTGTTGATAATAGAAGAACAACTACACTAGAAGAACTTTTAATTAAATATGTTCACCCAGAATCTATCATACATAGTGATTGCTTCTCTTCATATTTTAGGTTGTGTTCAATTTTTCAACAAAATAAGACGGTTAATCATGCAAAAAAATTTGTTAATAATAATAATAATTCATGCCATACTAATACTATCGAAGGTAATTGGAGCGCTGTTAAAAGTGAAACTTCCATAAGGCATAGAACAAAACGATTAATAAAGAGTTCTTTGGTAAGATTTATGCTTAGAAGAAATTTTGAAGGGGATTTTTTGATAAAATTATTAAAATGATTTTTAAATTTTTCCCTTGGACTTTTCATTTTTGGGGTGATTTTTTTAAAATGTCTTTTAAGGGATTTTTGGCCACCAGACTGCCCTTTGACCTACTATTCCATCCCACGTCATCACATAAGGAATAATTTTCGGCTTGTATTTGTAGAGAGAAGCCACATGATTTGCGAGCAAGTCGTATTTAAGTTTCTTTTCTGTTTCTACTGCATATAGGTTGTTAAAACTTGTGATTCCAACTTACAACGATCACTTCTTTCCTCAACTTGTCTACAATTAGTATATCAGGCTTGTTATACTTTATTTTAATACTTGAATGTATCCTACTGTCGACTCGTACCTCAACATACTCATTAGCTACACATTCCTGGACTAAATTATTTCTAATTCTTTTGGCATGGGATAGACCATACGTCTTACACAACTGCAGGTGGATGCATCGCAGTGCCTCATTGTGCCGTCTCATGTAATCATGTGAAAGCATACGATCACATTGGGTGGCCATATGATCTACTGTCTTTGCATATTCATGGCAGTGTGGGCATTTTGTCTGTTTCTCTAAGAAAATATTTCGGTCCTGTAGTGCACATAAATTGCCTTCCTCTCTCGAGCTTATATTTCCTTTTGTGAGCCACGTGGCAGTCTGTTTTATAAATAAGTGGATCGTCTCTTGGTCTAAATGCTTTAAATGGTTTGTTTTAATTTTTATTTCGCTAAAAAGAGATTCGGTTTGAACCTCTATTAATATTTTTAGTTGTTACGTTTTCCTTAAGTTTATATTATACATAATATATAGTAATATTCTTATAAAAATGTATTACTAATATGTGAACATTGTTTAAAAAGCCACTTGTATTGCAAAAAGTATAAAACTTTGATCATTTATTTATTTCCTCTCGTAGTTATTGTCTTCATAATACATTGTTATTTTATTGCTGTGAATTATAAAATATAAATAATATATCAAAATTGCTAGTAGGATATGGTCTGATTGGTTGCTGGAAATTTAAGGGTGTAAAAGTCCGATGTCAGACTTTTTTTTTCTTCAGGGGTCCCTTATAAGAGAAAAATAAAAAAACAAAAACGAAAAATCAGTTTAATTTACAATGATTAAATTGTTTAGGCGTAGATTTTTCTGATACAAATAATATTTCTGGAAATTGCACATCTTCTTCGTCATTTATATTCTTGCAAAAAATCCATGTTTGCACACTTTTTAATATCCATTTAAAATATAAAATCACACTAAGATGTTACCAGACTTATTCTACTAGATTGCTAACCTCTACTGCTTTTTTTCTAAAGCCTTTATCACAAATAACAACATAATGTTAACGTCATTAATTCTACAACTTTAGATAAGATTTATGATTATCAATATGAAAATTATAGCGATATTTATGTTTTAAATTAAAGTAATGTATCATCGTAAGTTATGTCTAGTTGGTCCTATTTCGATACTTAGTTCCAATATTCGCACATTTTTTTTTAACTAACCAAGTACAATAAACAATTGTTTCATATACTTCCAATGATAATTAAAAATTTTTACTTTACATTGCCGTTTCATCGGTCTATGTCACTTTTTCTATCCCTCCTTTTTTTGATAATTGAAATTTTCATTGCTAAATAAGGTTTAAAATATTTTTAGCCCCTTAAAACACTGGAAGCTGACAAATGGATATTATTATTTTTTTAGTAGACTGTTTTTGCAGAAAATTTTTTTAAAATAACAAACAGATATTTATAGGTATATAGGAGTAGAAAACAAGTTCACCTAAATTCATTTGAATTAGAATCTTCTTTGTTTCCAGTACATTTAAACCCGTAGCAGTCAATGTGCGAAAAGTCCGGTGTAAATGCCACTATCACAAAAAATTCGTAATAACTTTTTTGTTTTAGTATATTCCGTCTAATTTTTAAAATATCAGCTAATGTGTGCCTTGAAATCTTCTAGACCTTTTGTCAAGAGTCCCCAGGATTAGCATAAGGGTAAAATTTTTTTATAAAAATCATGTAAAAAGCAAAAATGTTTATTGCACAAGAATCTTTATTCCGAATGAAACTAAAACAAAGCGGTAAAACTTCAACTTCATGATAAATGGTTTGCAAAAAAACATTTCTTCAAATAGAAATCTGCACTTGTATAACTCGTTAATAAATTGGAAAGTCCATATCGGACTGTAGCGCCGCCTTTATTTCGTAAATCAAATTTTTGAAAAATAGATCATTGTAGATGTATTAATATTATCCAAAGAATTATATTGTACAAAATAGGGATTAATAGAAACAATATAAGTAATTTTTTGTCATAAAAATTTTTAATTGTTCGTAATTCAATCATTGATTTTTACTGATACTAAAAATCATAAGTTGCGTAAGCGAATTAAAGAAAATTAATTTTACAAACATTTTGAAAAAGAAAATCTACATTGTGCTATAATTAAACATTTCTTTGCCGTGCGAATTTGTTAGGCACCATATAATTATGCCTTTATTTTATAAAAGCTTAGTTTTCTGGATCTCGCCGTTTTGAGCTTTCACTGTATTTCTTGAAATGAAAGCTTGATTACAATTTAAATTTAGCTACCAAATAAATTTTATAACAATTTAAACCATGACAAAAATACTGTTTCTTCAATATTAAATATGTTATGTTAAACATAATGTTTTCATAAAACTAGTTTCATCTTAATAATGTGATCGTAATAAGTCGAAATATATTGTTTTTGAATTCTCATTTTGAGTAATTACATAAAGCAATTTTAATTTAGAATATTTATATACCGTTCTGAAAGTAGGCACAATTTAAGTTTTCAGTTGAAATAAACAAATATTTAATGCACATTATGAACGTTTTGGCTGTTCGTACACTTTAATGAAAGAACAACTTCAACTCCTATTTACCTTGATTTTTTTACTTTTTTATACAAAGCCTGCCTCCAATTTTTTTTTGCTTCATAATTAAAGTTTCTTTATTGTCTCAACCAAAACTGAGTAATTGTTGGAAAAAGAACTTAATACTGTCGGGATGCGCCAGTATCTTTATTTTAAAGACTTCTTACATTAGCCGTAAATTCAGAATTGTTCTATGTTTACATTATGACTCTAATTCTCTAAAGATCACATTTAATTGAAAAATAATGTTTCATATAATCATTATTATTAAAATTTTTATTTAAAAAATACAAAATTTACGTCGATATTTTCAAATTGAAAAGAAAAAAAATATAATTTTTTAGTTTTAAACAAAATTTTAAAATTTAATTTTTTGCACAAATTTAATAAAATGAATACTATACGAAAAATACTATGATCCTAAAAATTTAATAGGATTATTTTTTATTCAAATATTTAATCTAATTTAAAATTTCTAAAGCCATAAAATAGCTAGAATCTTATTTTTCTTTATCAAAAACGGAATATGAGCAGAAAAAAAAATAACTATATGGTAACTAAAAAACCAACTGTGATGTACATTACTACATAACATGTGCAGATAACATAAACATCATCTGCCACAAATGCCCAGAGACATGTTAAGCATCTCAGCGCCTATCAAGATGGGCCACCCAACTAAACATATGGAAGTTGTATAATTGTATTTTTTTTTGTAAATATGTCAATGTTTGTAGTTTAGTGTTGACAACAAATAATAAATTAAAACATAATATAAACAAAGTTTGTTTTTGAAGGGGTTTGGCTTAAGAGAAAAAGAGAGACCATCAATAAAAATATTAATATAAATAAGCATTTAGAAGAGCGGTACAAAAATGTCCACTTCCACGGATACATGTCATTAACCGAATGTAAAATAGAATACCTAAACGGTAAATTTTTTGGAGAAAATCGGAAACAACCCATCCCCCTTCAGTTAATTTTCGCTTTATTTTTTACCCAAAATGAAGTGCAAAAAGCAGGAGACAAAAATTACTAAGTATTTATTGTCACACGACATTCTTCTGTACATAGTTCGATCCAGTAGGACTCTAAGAGTTTACCCCTTGGGCGTCACGTCTTACTTACGTCCGGCAATCGACGTAAACAAACAAATGGCGAATAATAAAATGTCTATTCTAGTAAAAAAGTCATAATGTGGAAAGCTGTACAGTCAACTGGGGTTCTTTTCAATAAATTATAGGTTTGACATTTATTAAAAATAAAACTAAAAAGGATGAACTCTAGCTTTTCCCCGAGGCCTGAAAAATACAAGAGCAAAAAAATCATAAGAATATAAATTATCTATACGAGCCGCGCGCCCAGGGAGGCAACTCACTCAAACTTACAAAGGTTAAATTACTTATATGTATATTTATCTAGCGAAATTCATTATTTATGTTGCTATTACATTTAAATTATTATGCATTTTCTGCGGGTTAATTTTTAAGCCGTATGTTTTTTATGAAGGGATAAATGAAAAAAGATCTTTTTTTATAATAAACCGTTAAAAAATACCTGCCGTATATATTCAATTGGATTTATATTAAAAATTTAAACTTGATTTTATTAATAAAAATGTTGTATAAAGATTAAGTCATAAAATTCAAAATATATAATTTAGGAGATCAAATTATTAAATTTAAATATTTTTGTTTACATAATTGGGGGTTGACAAAAAATAAAATTTAACATCATAGTTTTAAAGTATTGTTATTAAATTCTTAACTACACTTCTATACTCAACCCCCTTCAGATCAAAGTGTCTTTTATTCACGTATCTTTCATTATCTAACTCAATTATATGAATATCTTTTTGACACACTTTACTATAATTCCTGCGTCTTAACCTTCCCTCGATCATATTTACAAATCCTTCATGATTTTTTCGTCCGCAGTCTTGTATCAATTATTAACAAAATTCTATTAATTTTTTTTGCAATCGCCTTGCATAACTTTCTTCTAAGGTATTCTCGACCATTTTAATGCTCATTTTATCGCACACAATGCTTTTTGGAGTACATTATATTTCTACATGGTGATTATAGCCACATTTCCCAATGGCTTCATAAACCCTGCCCACTAACATTTCTTCAAACTTTCAAAATATCATCTCTCATCGTTCTTATGATTCTTATAATCCTTTGATTCTCTACCGAGGCTCTACAACAATTTTTTATCAATTTTTAAGTGCCCGAGTTGTTCCATCACATCAACATTATAGAAATTTAATTCATTATCAGTTACAATCCCCACTGGTTTGTTTCCTGCATACGCAATTCTTATAGAAATCTAACAATCTTGACAGCTTGCTTTTGATCTAATGCACCTTCAACACTCTTAAAAATAATAGACGACAATATTTATTACTTTCTTTCTCTCTCTCTCTACACTAAATTCTATTTCTACCAATCTTTTCTAAATATCTTGTGGTACTTATAAATGCACTTATATACTCGTCTTTTTTATGTACTTTTAGCAAATCTCACATTTTGAAAATGTCTCAAATTTTTGGTCCGTCTTTTTCGGCCATTAGTATCTTTCAATATCCTCGTAATAAACCATGTTCTACATCTAGGACATAAATTCATACAGCTCAACCAAAATTTTTTGGAATCTTAATCAAATGACATCTCGAATCTTTTTCATTGTACGTCACAGTTCGGAGCGGACGCCAGGAGTAAAAAATTAAAAAAAATCTCTTCAGTGAGGATCGAACCAAAAAATAAGAACAAATAAATGTTCGTCTTAAATGATAACCAAAGTTTTATCTCGATTTTTTGAGGGGTAAATTTTTGCTATTTTTTTATAATGATGGGAGGGAATAATGAAAAAAGGAGAAAAATAAAATAAACAAAATTTTTAGTACTTTATTCATTACCAAGCAACCTTAGATCTCTAGTACTTATTTCTTCTATTATAATATCATTATCACTTCTTTGCATAATTTTACTTTATTAAATTGTATTATGTCTATTACAATACCAGTCTGTAAAAAGACAAAAACTTCTTGTCTTTCATTGTTATTCAATTTTATTTTCATGCCCTTAAAATTAAAGAAATTTTAAATACAAATTACAAATAAACAACAATTTTTTTTAAATTTTTTACCCTTCTCAAGTAAGCATTTTCCCTTGCGTCCGCTCCGAACGGGTATTTTTTTTTAATTTTTTACCCTTCTCAAGTAAGCATTTTCCCTGGCGTCCGCTCCGAACGGGTAATTTTTTTTAAATTTTTACCCTTTTTAACTAAGCATTTTCCCTGGCGTCCGCTCCGAACGGGTAATTTTTTTTTTAATTTTTTACCCTTCTCAAATAAGCATTTTCCCTGGCGTCCGCTCCGAACGGTGACATTGTATGATGCCCAACTATTATTTACTGATTTGTTTTTCTTTTCGGCGTTATCATCATCTTTTATACTGCTACCTCCGCCGTATAAATTGCACATAGACAATTACACGAAAAAATCTGCTCATGTTGCCTACATTTAAACATGAATTCAAATTTTGGATATTATCCTCATTGTCTTTTTTCTCGCGCATTGTAAAAATCCGTCTTATTGCTAATCTCTACTGTGGATTCTGAATTATTGCTGTACCAAATCTTTTATAGGTTCATATATTCAAATATCATAATGACAAATACTGCGTTATTCTGTTAAGAAATACCTTTTCGCATCTTTTGGTGGAAACTTTTTAGAGCATTGATTGTATTTTCTTAACCTTTTTCATTCTTTTGTAATAACCATATTTTTAATATGTTGCAAACATCGGCTCTTGGTAATAATTCTTTATCATACTACACGATCGAAATTATTCGAAATCACTTATATTTCGTCATAAATAGAAAATCTATGTTCATTTCTTTTTTCCATGTAAAACTTTTCGTCTTCAATGGAATATCAGTCATACACTTCGCTGCGTACTCTTTTATTAAGTCTATGTCTTTGGAATATCAAGTTGGTCTTAAAAACTTCATTCATTAGAACCAATCCCGGTGTAAATATTATAAAGCCCCAATTATAAATCATAGATAGCGTAATATTAATTCTTTTAAAAAATTAAATCTATTTATTGTACCGTTTTCTTCAAAACTGTATTTATTTGAGGAAAATTTTTATATTGATCTTAATAAATTTTGTAGAACTTTTCTAAAATAACAATGTGGCGGTTAATATTACTTCTATACAAAAAAAGCCTTCAGGCTAAATTTTCAATGTTTTTTATTCTCTTTAAATATAACTCCATTATTTTCTGCAATATATGTGGCGAGTTTTTACAACTTACGTCCCCCAAATTCCATCGTACTCTTGTCAATTTAACTCAAACTCGGGCTTATACTTATATTGCACTTAAATAATACCAACAGTAAAAAAAAAATTATGTTTAATGTCGATATAATGCGTTCGCCTTGGTTGCACGAACTAGATCTCGTATGTTTGATTTTGTTATTTAATATGGGCAAATATGTTACTTACAATTTCATACTTTCTTAGGCGTTCTAGGTGACACAACCATCGTCTCCTTATGATGGTTCTTTCATAAATATCTTTTCCTTAGATTTTCTATATGTATCACACAATCCTTAATTAAATTCGTAATTTAATCTGCTTTTAATAATACCATAGTTCCTCCAAAGTTCCTTCTTAGGTTCATCATAGTGCAATTTTTACATTTCTCTTGCTTAAAACAGATTATTTTTTTATTATCTACAACAAAATCCTCTCTAAAATTTCAATATAAGCATCTAAGTAACGATTCATGCTTTTACCACCCCTTATATTTTCATGGTTGTTTTGTCGCAGCTACTTTTAAATTAACATTGCCTGTATTCCTTTATTCTCTTGTAATGATGGTTTATATTGCTTCCTTAATTTTATAAAAAGAATTCTTGGATTCGCTTTCATTTTATCCTATCTTAGTCCTTCAAAAATAACAAGTTTTAGCCACGAGTTCATATCTTTGTGAAAACACCTCTTTATTGACACTCTTTTTTTAAATTATCTAGAATTTGCCCCCCCCCCCTTGACTTTAGTATTTGTTTTTAGACAACCTTATAGGTTCTTAGCTTTTTTACATTTTTTTTCGTCTCTTTGACTTTTAAAATATGAGTTTTTTATGCTTCAACTATTTTTTCTTTTTTATGTCCTAGGCCTTAAATTTTTTCCAAGCCCTGCTAAATCTCACAGTAAATTCTTTTTTGCAGTTTTTTTAAAGTCATATCTAAATTCAATGCAAAAATTGAATTTTTTATTCCTTCTAATGCTTTTTGCGAAATTGGCCATATTCATCACTATGAAACTCAACCTTTTGTATCGCCCATAATTTGTGAAAAAAAATTGAATTTCTAAACTGCAACATTTTTTTAAAATTGTTTTTCATAGATAATGAAGAAGTAAAATCTCTTTTTTGTATTGTTATAACATATATACCATTTAAACGGCGACAATTTTGTGAACACTAAAAAAAATAATCCGTTTCAGTTTTTTTTCAATTTATGCATTAAAAAAAATATAGTTCTTACGTATTGTTAATACAACATGTTAGCTTAGTAATAAAATAATTTTTTGTTTACCTATAAAAAGATTCTCTTATTTATACATAAAATTTACAATAAAAAAAGATTTGATCAAATAAGTGTATTAATGAAATAAAGAAAAATAAATTTATATATAAAATATAAATATGAAAAAATAGATGTTGTATTAAAACTTTGATATTTGAGAAGGATTTTTTTAATCAGTTCTGAATTTTGGATTTTCTAAAAGCTATGATAAATTTTTTGATAAAATAATAGTAGGTATAAAATAGAAAGCTGTAAGCTGAGATTACAAATAATTGTTGTCATGCCCACGGGGATAACACCCGTCTTTAAAATAGTTCTCTAATATACTAAAAAAAACTTTTATTTTTTAAATTGTTAAACTCATTATATCTTGACCCTTGTCCTAGTCTAGGCCTCTCTTGATTAATTTCATTTCTCCTCATTTCGTCTTACCCTTCTTTTGAAATTTTTATTTAAATATTTTTTGTAAAATATGGTTAATGAAATTTTTGATAAAAATTAAATATCAAAAATTCTTGACATAGCATCAGGCTATGACAATTGTAATATGATAGATAGGTTTTGTTATTAAATGACGTTGTGTATTTGTGTGAGAATGATTTTGATTGTATGTTGTTTTCATCTCGTTATAAAAATTAAGGTTTTGTTAAAAAAGATTTATGGACTTTTGACAAGGAGATAGCATTTTATCTCTTTTCACTATTTCGTAGAACTTTGTGTTTTTTTTTTCTTATATAAATTTTTTTTTTGACCCATATATGTTTCAATATATTTTATTAATATTTTGCTCAAAACACGACCAAGGTAAAAATTTTGAACCATTATACGAACAAAAACCCAATTGTAATTCTAATGTAAAAATCAGTTGTGTAAATATAATTGATATATCAATCACAGCGAAAAGTTTAAAAGAACAAGCATTACCTTCACAAAGAGAGAAACCGACTCAGTCAGAGGCTAAAATCAAAAAGCACGAACTTAATTATTTACAAGAACTTCTTGGTTTTGTCTATCTTATGGAAACAAATTATCTCAATACAAAAACGATTAAAACAAATGAAAAATTATTGACTTGTTATCTCAGATTTGTAACTTTTGATAATTTATTTCGAATATGGATAAATGAACATCATCAGGTTTCAATAAATGAGGTTAAAGTATTTCCAAAAGATATTTGGAAAAAATATAGAAAGTGTTGTATGATAATTAATAAGTTCAGTCATAATATAAAAAGATTAAATGATGTGTTTTTGCCCACTATTAAAAGCGAAGTGGAAAGTTCTTCTATAGATACAATTTCCAAATCCCTGATAATAGAAAATATAGATATAATTTCTAGTACGATTTCTTACTTTGCAAAACTCAAGCCTACATATTTAAAATATAATTATAATACTGATACAATGATTTTATATCATAGGCTATCTTTAGAAAGGTTTCCTTATCTATTTGATTATTTCAATTTGTGTAAAAGATTTATCAATTTGTATGAATTGATTATTAAGCGATACATCATTTTTTCGTCTAATCATTGTATTATAAATCAATTATTATATGATATGTCAATAAATCTGACATACGTATTCAAAAAAGACATGAATTTTTAGAAGTAACACAAAATATCATTATTTTGCTCCAAGAACTTTAGTCTGCTAATAAAAATTTTCAAAAAGTTTAAATTTAACAATTAAGAAGATATTTAAACCTTTTTTGTTTAAAATCGAGTTGAATAAAGTGTTTTTAAAAAATCATAAATTACTTTTTTGAAAAAAAAAATAAAAAGGCGATATTTTTCATTTCTTTTCGAAAAAAGTAAGTAAAGATCAAATTTAAATGTTTTGAACTATTTAATGTTATTTACTGTCAAATTTTACTCAAGTTTTAGTATATAATATTATTTGTAGAAGATTCTTTTTTGTGTTCTTTCTATGGATATAATCGATCAAAAAAAATTAATTTATTGAGTTTTTTGGTATTACAAATACCACAAATTAATTATTTATAATTTAATTAATTTCAATTTTTTGGAAAAAGACCATTCGACCGGTTTATCCCAAAAATCAAATATTTATTTCTTTTTGTCCTGACCTTCACCGGATCATGAAACAAAAGAACGATCAATGCCCTTGGCACCAACGACCAAGGAAGGGCGATAAAGCCAGGGATCAGGCTCCTATATGAGATGGCCAACGCTACAATAGAAAATATAATAATAAAGCTATTAATTTTATAGAACTCTATTTGACAAGAGGTAGCTCCTCTGGTTTAGTAAGATTAATTTATAATTAATGTCTTTATATATCATAATGGGGATAGAAATTATACAAATATAACAAATATATTTTGATTTTTTATAATTTCGCTAATTAAATTTTTTATTTTTAAGATCTTTATTCATGATAAAATTAAGGGGTGAAAATATAAATTTTTAAATAATACAACAAAATTCAAAAAAATTTAATATTGTTGGGAATATAGATTTAATAAATTTAACCCTTAACTTACAATTGTCTTTAACAATAATCTATAATAACATTTTTGTGATTTTAATTTATGTTTGAAATATATTTTTTAGAGCAATATAATGCATAAGAAGGTTATAATTTATAGACAATTAGTAATAATACCGAAAAGTTGTGTGTTTATGTGATATTTCTGAAAATTATTTGTAATCATAAATACACTATTTAAGGGTTATGATTAGAATATATTTAGTCTTCTATTTATTATTCTCGTCCGATTCGATAAACGAATGAATTTAAAGCAAGAATTGCAAATATTAATCTGCGAGACATCTCATTCTAATAAAAAAAATTTATTTATCTTGTTTAGTGTATAACTGAAATATAATTGAATTTATCGATCTGTCAATGAACTAAACTAGAAAAATTATGGTATTGAAGCATGTGAGTTATAAATATACAATTAGTTCGCATTATTGTCGATGTATCTTAATATTCATATCTATTAAGCATGGAATTTTATAAAATCTAAGAATTTTATATGAAACCTTTCATTTAGTGTAGAAAATCAATTTAATACATTGTACAAAAGCAGCTTTATTTGTTGAATTAATTCTATTTTAGTTATTGATATAAAATATCTCATCATTAAATATTTATTTTATCTTTTAGTTCTAACGTTTTATACATAACAAAATTTGAAATTTTAAAATATTTCTTTATTAATATTACTTTTTAAAATTTATACTTTTTTATTTTAATTAGAACTATTCTGTGTCTTGTTTTAAAAAAAGTTAATCGTTTATTAAAAACTTATATAATATTTGTAAATCGTTTCAATTATCTTTTCAGTAAAACCATCTAATTATTGAGCAAATATTTTATTTATTTTATTAATATTTTAGTTTATTTATGATAGTGTGATGGGACATTTGTAAAATAAGGAAAATTAAATTAGTGTTACTGAACTTTTATATAAATAGGTTCTTTATTTTCTCATTTATTCAATTACATAATACATATTTATTGATATTCCACTATATTATTATAAAAATTTTTAGTTTTAAATAGTTTAGCTTGACTCAAAGTGTTGTTTTATACAAATTTTTATCATAATATTTAAATCACTCCCTATGTGGAAACCCAAATTTCTCTTATAAAATACTTAACCATAAATTAACTAACCTTTTTTTTTTATTATAGTGAAATGTTATAATATTATTTACTATTATTTTTATTGTACTTTAATTATTAAAAGACTTTGAAGAATAATTTGTATAACATAAAGGTTTGAATACTAAAGTTATACATAATTTTCATAAATTTTCTACGTTTATTTTTTTTTGATTTTCTAAATACTTTTTATAAAATTATTGGCTAAAGAGAACTTACAGCCCCCGCATTTGAGGCGCTACGATTTTTTTTTTGAACCCCAAAAACGAAGTGCAAAATAAAGGAGAAGCAATCATTAGTACTCAAATTACTTGCATCTTCAAACAGTAAAAATACCAAATAAATATATATTCTTATACGAAATTTAATTTAAAAAAAGAATATAGCCATAAAACTATAAAATTCTAAATAACTTAACATATTTTAATTAAATTTTTTGATTTAACGATCTGTATAGATCGTTGAACATTTATTTAAATTTTCTTATATAACTAATATTTATAATTTTAATTGTTGTTTTATTATTAAAGTAGATTTTCTTCAAAAATCTACTTTCATAATAAACCAACAATTAAAAAAAATTGAAAAAATAAGAAAGGCGAAAAAGACACAATACTTCAAATGATTATTATAACTAAATTTAAAATTAATTTTTGTTAAAATCATATATTTATTTGCTATTTTTAATGTAATAAGTGCTTAGTAATTTTTGTCTCTTCTTTGCTCCTCCTTTTTTTACACTTCATTTTTGGGGTTCGAAAAAAAAATCGTAGCGCCTCAAATGCGGGGGCTGTAAGTATCCCAGCTCCAAATTATTTGTCTTTTTGTAGTGGATATATAATTCTATATTTAGAAGAACATAACAAATCTTTTCCTTGCCATTTGTTAAGTAAAATAGTTTAGTAATTTTTCTTTTCTTTTTTCTTAAGGTAATCAAATAACTTTCCATGTTAAAAAAATTGCGTAAATGAGTAGATAGAAAAATTTATATTTATAGAAATGCTTATAGTATATTTTACTTTATGATTTTACTTACTATTAGTTTCTTTCCATTCTTTATTGGGCTTCCTTAGAAAAAATATTTGAAAACAGTTAAAGAGATGAGTATAGTTTATATAATTGAATTTAAAGAACTTATGTAATGATTTTACATAATTTTCTTTTTTTGTGTCTGGAACTCAAAAACTAATTAGAGTTATTATCACTTTAACATAAACTTCACATTTTTTAGATATAGATATACTTTAATATCACGAATTAAAAATTTTTTTGTTTATTAACATTATTATATTTTTCTTAAAAATGTTTTCATCTTAAATATAAAATACGGATAATTCCCCTTAATTCTAAAATTTTTTTTTATTAATGGATTTTAATAATATTTACCTTGTTTTCAGCTAAAAATCAATTTCTTTGTATAAAGATTTTTATGAAATTTTATAGACAATTTAAATTAATACTGTGGATAAGCAATCGAAACTTTAAAAATGTAAGTAGAGTTGACAAATTCCAACATCTTTAAGTTCGCAATTTAAATTTATAGAAGACCCAATCTATTAATTATATTTTTTGTTATATAATTATATTTTATATATTTTCTACGTCTAAATCTTATAATTTACAAAAAAGAATCTAATTGAGTCAAAAAGCCCCCACTTGATTTTTTATACTTTTGAGTAAAATTTTTTTGTATGAGCTGGTAATTCGATCATATGTTGTTTTAATCATTGAGCGAAACCACTTCTTCTTTCAAATATGCTAAAATTTATTAAGTTTTTCTTAGTCATAGTTCTTGTTTATTTAAAAAAGTATAGATTTATCTTTGCAATGTCTTTTTCTATTTAGGGAATTTATTTAGAAATATTGTATGCCTAAATGGGCTCATAATATTCTTAGTTTTTTTCTCATAATCTGATACAATTGATTTAAGTTAATTATAGAATATTTTATTTAAATTATATGACTTTTTTTTGATACAAATAGTTAACTACTTGTGATAGTAGTCTATTATGAAATAGAATTCGTTTAATTTCATTTTTATTATTACATCATACGATTAAAATCTATAATCAGATATGTTACATATTATTTCATTTTTGCTTTCGATATCAGTGTAATTTTTTTTGTTCTATTGATTAATTTATTATTCTAGTATATGTAAATATGATGTTAATTTGATATTTTACCATTAAGATTTAAAAACAAAAATTTTTCTACATTTTTATTGATCCTACGTTGGGTTCTTGTATTCTTTTGGTAATTTATTAGTTCTTTATATTTTTGTTGTTGACATATTTTAATAATATCTAAAATTGTGATATTTTGACTTTAAATCGATGGTATAAAATTGGCTTTGTTTGATTATTACAAGATAGTAGAATATACACTCGAAAATTCATTTTGCAATAACTTTTAACTGATTATTTGATTGTAAAAACTATTTTAGTAAATAATTTTTTGAATTTGCTTTAAAATATAAATATGATATTAAAATTTTGAATAGTATCTAATCGAAGTAATTTCTATCACTAAAGAATGAGTTAACATTTAATAAACTTGCCAACTATTTTCTTTTATATGATTATAACTTAATGCATTAAACTAACTAAGTCATTGTATAGAGTGTTACCAAATTTGGTGAACAATGTTTTTTGTTCTTTTATTCTGTCAAAAAAAATATTAAATAAACAAAACATAACAATGTCGTTTTTCAAAACGGGAAAGCATTATAAAAGATTTATTGAGTTAATTTATCATTAAGATTAGATGTTCATAGCACAGCTTTCCCCGGTATCGCTCATGGGATTCAGCTCTTCACAGACTTTGGTTTCTGTGGAATTATTAATGTTTTCCAACTTCACTTTAGCAGCTTCATTCCCCTTTTCCGACACCACTTCTTTAACAGTCACCATATTCGCTAGTGCGCTTACAGCTCTAGCCACTTCTTCTTCTCCTGCATCCTCCTGATCGTATCCTCGTCGTCGTTTAAAAAGATGGACTCTAAAGTCTTCTTCATCACAATAGACTGGATATATGCTTCCAGGTAGGGTTGGATTTCTAGCTCTCTGATGTACTTTCTGTGATATTGGTCACCACTCCATCCCATGTCATTACATAAGGAACTATTCTTGTCTGGGATTTATGTATTAGTCCCAGTTCATTTGCAAGAAGGTCATATTTTCTTAGTTTTTCATTCTCAACTATAGTAAGTCGATCCTGGTTGGTTATACCAACTTCAACTATTAAAATTTCTTTCTTCTTCTTGTCAAAAACAAGAATATCAGGCTTATTATGGGTTACCTTTATATTAGTGGATATTCTCGTATCTACTCTTATTTCAGCACAATCATTTTCTATGATCTCTTGTACTGAGTGTCCACGTATTTTCTTTGTCTTCTTAAACCCATATTTAATACATAGTAAGAGATGAATGCATCTAACTACCTCGTTGTGTCTTTTCATATAATCAAAACCCAACATTCGATCACACTTGGTAGCTAAATGATCCACGGTCTTCCTATGAGATCCACAATGGGGACATTGTCCCTCTTGTCCACAGAAGATATTTCTATCCTGTAGGAAGCAGTAAATTGCTTCGGATCTAGCCTGATTGTTTTCTTTAACCAGCCAGGTAGAAGAGTCCCTAATGCTTACTAAATCATTGTCCCTAGCTTTAAACAACTTTCCATGGTTTGTCCTTATGTTAATTTTGTTGTAAGGCGCCTTTTTGGGGATTCTATTAGCATCTTCTGGGTTATCTCTCCTACAAAGCCATACCTAATCCTTAGATACTCGTTTATTGTAAACAAGTGGGATTTGCTCTCTGCCTCTACTTTAAGTATCGCTGCCCGTCTTAGTGAGCTATTTCTAGACCCATCTAACGTTTTATAAATATTCAGAAGCATACATTCGCTTCTATCTTCGATACTTATGAGGCCTCTACCTATTTCGGATCTAGGAAGGTATAGTCTTTCCTTGAAGGCTGGCTGTAGATGGACCTGGTACTTGATAAGTACCTGTCGGATATCAAAATCGAGACTTTTGAAATCTATTGGTTCTAATTTTAATAATCCTACATGATAGTTTATTACTTATATTGCATGCTCGTTTATAGCTCAATTCATATTCTTACCATTTAATTGAGTCTTGCACAGTTTTTCAACCCTCTGTAGGATCTCACTTTTTCAAAAGTCTCTCTTTTGATAGCACTAGAGGCATCTTCTGTTATTCCAAGGTATTTGTATCCTTGATGCCCTTCTAGTACTACTGCATCTTCACTACAGTTAGTTGCAGACTTACTCCTGTTCATTTCTAAACCTACAGCAGAGAAAACCTTTTTAGTTTCCTCTTTCATCAGTTTTAAAACGTCATCGTTCTCTGCGAAGAACTTAAGATCATCAATAAAAAGAAGATGGGTTGTTACATAAACACTTTTGTGAGTCTGTATTCCTACTTTTGGGTAAGTTGAATTCAGTTGTCAACGGGTCCATACATAGTACAAACAAAAGCGGCGACAAGGAATCACCTTGTAATATGCCTCTTTCAATCTTCTTATTCAGTATCGTTTCCGATCCTGATTTTATCTCAATGTGCCACCTTTTAACCGTGGCTTCTAAGAATTTACTTATTCATTGAGGGAGATTCAACTTGCTAATACATGTTAATAGATAAGAATGGTCTACGGAGTCGTAGGCTTTCTTTACATCTATCCACATAGTCTTCAGCTTGTTTCCATGCTCCTTATTGACTGCTATATTAACCATAGCTTGCTCTTTTGCTCCTTGGACTTGTCTAACTGTCCCTAGTTGGTTCTCTGCTAGTAGCCCTCTACTTTCTACAATTAGCTGCATTACTCTCGTAGTGCATTTCGTTGTAAGCTTGTAGAGGTTCGACATACAGGTAATAGGCCTGAAGTCATTACCACTAGTGGGGGTACCTTTGGGTATTAAATAAGTAATCCCCTTGTAGAACCAAGCTTCTGGTTCTTTCCCATCCAGGCATACTTCCTTAACAATCTTGTAAAGGAATGGATGTAGAGCTTCACACTTCTTAATAAAGAAAATGAAGATTCCATCACAGCCTGCAGCCTTCCAATTTGGTAAATATTTAAAATATCTACAAATTCTTGCAAGGTTGGGAAAGTGATCTGATCTTGGCTATCAGGAATGTATTCTAGAAGATACTCCTCGAAACTATTGCAGTCTTCGGATTGCTCTTTCTTATTCCACATGGTAGACCAGAATGAACTAATGTCTTCTTTACTTACTTTAAGAGTAACCTCATTGGCACACTTGAGTTTTCTATAGAAATTGCTTCTATATAGCTCAAAGTTTTGATTTTCACGCCTATACTCTCTGCGTCGGTCTGCGACCTCTAGCTTCCTTGAGTATATGGCTTTCCTCTCGTTGAGTATAGCAATAGCTTCAGAAGTATCTCGGTGTAAGCTTGCAAGCATGTTGAGTTCACGCATTACCTTCTTGACTTCACGCTTTTCCTCATTTGAGAGTTTATC
This sequence comes from Vairimorpha necatrix, assembly GCF_036630325.1. NCBI lineage: Eukaryota > Fungi > Microsporidia > Nosematidae > Vairimorpha > Vairimorpha necatrix. The sequence goes on along the minus strand of NC_088827.1, from coordinate 911,858 downwards.
AAAAGCCCTGGCCTTTTTGATAAGCACTACCTTGTCTTTGATCTCAGTAATCTTTTTCAAGATACTTTCTTTCCAAGACGAAGGTTTAGGCTTCTTACTGGCCATTTCCTGATAGCAGATCTGTGCAGCTTGCAAATTCTTGCCATCTCTGTCATGTTATGAGAAGGGGGTGGTATCTAACATGACTATCTACCGCCTTGACTGTAGCATCAAGTTTCAACAGATCAACCTTCAAGGAAGAAATCTTCCTTGTTCTTTCTACCTGGTCCACACATTTGTTCTGAATACAACTGAGTTTCTCCAAGAACAATTTTTGTGCTTTCAGGAAGAGCTCGGTTTCAAAGAGACTATTCCCTTCTTTCGAGCCAGCTTCGGCTTTTCTTCTTTTGGTAGGGTTCACTAATAATTCCCGGGCTGTCATTTGTCTACCACTATTACTTGTGAGTGCTTTCTTCGCTTTGCCCTTGAATTCTAGTGAACTCATGTTAGACCCAAATTTTCCACAGAAGAACTCGGTAGCTTTATTCCACCCTCCTCTTGGCATTCTACCAAATCTATTTATGATTGATAGAAATACTCTTTGAGGCCACTCTTCTTCACTCGCTTCGGTACTCACAAGTACTGCTGCAAGAGTCTCAGAAGTGGATTGAGTGGGCACACTAGTGTGTTCTGGCCCCTGTTCTTTCTCTTCTGTGTCTAATTTGTCTATGTTTGCTATAGAGGTTTGTTTTGTAATTTTTTCGGTTTCTTCCTCCTGCTCTGTCCTTACCCTCATTCTTTTACATATATAAATACCAATTTTTAAAAAATATTTCTGATTTTCGAAATTCGAAGCGAACATAACGAGAAGGAGAAAATCTCAAAAAAAAATGTTATAATTAAACAACATAATAACGCAAAATTTACAAATTATATTTTCATTTTTTTTATTTTTTATTTCTTTATTTTACTATCTACTTCAGGGGTCGGCAACCTTTTTGAAATAAAGTTCGAAATGGGCAATTTCAAAATCCTAAAACAAAAAAACGGGCTTAAGCTTAAAAAAATCTTGAAGATAATAAAAAAAAAATGCTCTAGAAATTTTTTTAAAAAACATTTCGTAGCGAATAATGCGATTATGATTTTTTTCAGTATTTTTTTTAAAGATGCCTTAACAAGTATATTTTTTCTATAAAAACGAAAATTATAATTAAATTTTTTTAAAAGAGTTTGCTCAAGTGATTAAAAGAATCGAAAAAAAATAAATTTAATGGGTTTATATAGATTTAATAGACATTGTTTTGACAAGAATGCGAAGCTAATTTCTTCATAATTACTTTGAAAAGAGGTTTAAATTTTGTTTTCGATTAAATCCTGAAGAAATAAAAAAAAATTAACTACGTGTAGAGAAATACTAAGAAAATATACAGTATAATGAGAAACTTGATTCTGCATGTCATTTGCAATTTGGTCATAATTATAGATATAAGATCAATTGGCAGCTCTTAAACAGTTATCTAAATGTTTGTCCGTAAGTTGTGTTCGATATTTTGATTTTAAATACGTCATATTCGAAAAAAGAGCTTCACAATTATATGTGGTTCCACAATATGAAAATATTTTGAGTGCACATTTTCATAAAATGGAAAAATTATTATCTAAAACTAATTTCCAAAAGTCCTTGTCTAAATAATGAGATTTTAGAAAAATATCATTTTTCAAATTAATAATTTCAATTTCTACGTCGTTATGTTAACTATATGAAAAAAAATTAGAAATTTTTACTGGTAAATCAGAATCAAAAACATTAAAAGGATTAACAAAAAATGGAATTACTTCCTCTAATGATCGAAAATCATAAAATCTTTTAGAAAACTGAATCAGTAATAAATCTATTGCGCCAATGTACGATGTAGGATCGAATTCATAAATACTTAAATTTATTTTTTCAATTATTTACTTAGTATTGCGAAAATAAGACAAGGATTTCTTTATTAAATGTATTTTAAAAAGTTCTAGCTTTTTTGCAAAGGAATTAATTAAGCTTAACCAATCTACAATATCAGAATTATTTGGTTGTAATTTTAAATTTAGTTCGTGAAATTTCATTGTGATATCCGCTAAAAATCCAAGATCTAATAACCAAATTTGTTTTCTAATTCTAAATAAGTTGCATTTCTTTTTGCAAAAAATTTCTTTATTTGAGGTAACAGCTCAACAGAGCGTTCAAGAACTTTGCCTCGGCTAAGCCATCTCACTTCTGTATGAAGAACTAAATCTTTGAAATCTGCGTTTTTCTCCTCCATAAGCAGCTTAAACAGACTATGTTGAGTTGCTTTGGCTCTTATCGAATTTGTAATTTTAGTAACAATTAAAAAAATATGATTAAAATTAACTTTTTGAAAATAAAACTTGTTGATGAATTATACAGTGATATGAAATAAACTTTGGAAACAAAGAATCTTTTCTACATAAACCAATAAATCCGTTTTCTTTTCCGACCATTGCTCGTGCACCATTAGTAGTAATAGAAGAAAGTTTTTGAAGTGGTATATTTTTATCGACAATAAATTTTTTAAATAAAGAAAAAATGTCTTTTCCCGTTGTACGAGCAGTTAAAGGTAGAATTTTAAAAATTGCTTTTTAGTTGGAAAGTCATTAAATACCATTTTTATAGAAAAAATTAGCTGTGCTGTGTCAATCACATCGGTAGATTCATCAAGCAAAAAAGAGAAATACATACAATTTCTCAAGTCTTTATCTAATTCTGATTTTAAATTATTAGTAATTAATTCTATTCTTCTTGATGCAGTTCTATCTGATAACTGCAACATATATATAGCATTTAAAACTTCTGTCTTGTTTTCAAAATCTTCAAAAAGAGAATCCGCCGCTGTTATCATAGCCCTTTTCATAATTTCTGCATCAGTCAGGGGCTTTTTTTCTTAGCCAACAGATGTGCAACTTTTATTGAAGCTACAGTGGCTGCCTTCGAAAGCTCTTTTGGCTTTGTAAAATATCTCTGCTGTTTTACAATTGCTGATTTTAACGATATCAACTTACTTTTTCGCAGTTCTGATTTCGGTGAGTATTCAATATTTATATTTATATGCAAACCATTAAAGTGTCGTTCTAAGTTACTTTTTTTTGCATATTGCAAAGCTTTTGTTGCACAAAAAATAAATACGCCTACCTTAAAATTCTATAAAGAAAAAATCTTCTTCCCATGAATTATTAAATTGATAATTTCTTTTTTTTGAAGGTTCCATAAAGGGGCAAAAAAATTTTGTTATAAATTTTTAAAATTTTTTGAATGTTGCATTAGCATGTTTTATGGCGTAATTATTGTCAAAATAAATTTTAAAGAACTTTATAATTTAAATAAATAATTGGTACATGACCGTTTGGATCCCGCTTTGGGAAAATGAACCCGCTTTGAAAAATTCAAAAAAGGGAAATAAAAAAAAATTATAAAAAAAGGATTTGATGATTTACTTTAAATAATGACAAAAGACTATTTATCCGGGGATTTGGGGGATTTTAGAAAGCCGAGTGGAACTGTAAAAGGTACTTATAGTGTTCTTCTTTGTTTATATCTAGATCGAATATCTCTTATAGAAATGAGCCTAAACCCAACTAAATTATATGGTATTGTGACTCAAAGTCGCTAGAGGTTACAGCATTTATGAGTGATTCTTAGTACTGTGCTCCTTTCCTTTGCTTAGCTAATGTGGCATCATACGCAACCATTGATTGGAGATCATAATAGAAACAGGTTATACATTTTCTTGTATAACCTCAAGGAAAAAGCAGTATTTCTACTAGTTACAGAAACTAGCAAGGCGCACGCCGATTCAGCATCAAATGTTTTCAAAATAAACTTTTCTTTGTATTCCATGCATAAATACTTTTCATCACTAAAAACCTCATCTGCCTCAACAAACATTGTTTTTGCCAATTTTGCCATTTTTTAAAGGGGGGGTCCTTTAAAATTTCAAAGTGGGTTTATTTTCCCAAAGCGGGTTCAATTTCCCAATGCGGGTTTCAAACGGTCATATACCAAATAATTTTATTGTTATAATCATCATATGTAAGAAAATTTTTGTTGAAAGGTCTTTTTTCTTAACTAAAAGTACATCAACTCCTTATAATGTACTCCCAATATTTAGCATTAAAAATGTAATTGACCAAATTTATTTAAAAAAATGAAATACTAAATTTTTAAAATTCTTTCTCAATGTGAAAAATGAAAACGGGCGCACCTGCGCCCGCGGACGCTTCGTTGCCGACCCCTGCTCTTGATGTTTTGAAACATAAAGTGTGTCAAGTCAGCAGATGGGCAGCTAAGATTTGTATGAAAATTAACTGTGACAAAGGTGGTATCTTGGGGGGGGATACCAATAATAGCTCTGAGTCGGTAGATGTCAGTAGATGACCGTCTTGAACCCATCTTGAGAAAATGAACCCTCATTGAAGTTTTAAAATCGGGAAAAATAAAAAAATTTCTATAAAAGAGACTTAGCAATTTGTTTTGAATAATAAAAAGGATTAGTTATACTTTGTTCTGTTATTTGATAAGACTAGAGAAACTGTAAAGGTATTTATAGAGTTCGCCCTGGTTTATTTCACGTTTGGACCAAACATCTCCCTTGAGAAACCTTTTAACCCTCCTAATTTGTTTGGTATTGTGTCTCGAGATCGTTAAAGTTTGCGAAATTGACGGCGTAATTTCTAATCCTGTGCGCCATTCCTGTAATTTGTCTAATGCGGCATCATATGCTCTTCATTGATCAATGATCACAAAAAAAAACTAGTCAATATATAATCTTGTATTATCTCAAGGAGAATAGCCGCATTTATATTGGCTACAGGACGGGTAAGCACACGCTGGTTCTGCATTAAATTTTTATTTATTTTCATATTAAAAAAAACTTATCAGATATAACAAATTTTGTTCTTACCGATGTTTTCATTTTCTTATAGGCCGTGATTTAAAATTTTCGATATGGGTTCCAAACGATCATGTATCCTTTTATTTTATTTTCTTTTGATCAAAATTGCAAAAAATAGTAAAAAAGTTTGAAACAATTTTAATACTTATTTATTGAATTTTAAAATCTTAAATTTATATCTATTTATGATATATGTGGTATAATGGATTATACTACATGTTCTATAATTTATTAATAAAAACTAAAACGTAGGCTCTTCACTGGAACAATCAATGATGGGCAGCTTATATTGATTAGTTATATCACATTTGCTTCTATTGGTTACTCTAACTATAAATAAAGAAAATATATCATCTACATGATACATCACTTGAACACTTACAAACTCTCTTCCTTCTATAATTCAGATAAGCCAATATTTTTCTTCCAACTATCTAAACTCCGGTTTTCACGGCACTCCAAACCTTAGCATCATTGAATGCTTCCTTGCTACAGGCAAACTTCCCGGTAAACACGCCAATATACAAATATTATTCATAGTTTAAAGAAAAAAAAAATACTTAAAACATAATTTTTTTTTCTTTAAAATTATTTAGAAAAAATACGAAAAACTCATTTTTTTTGTTAGAGTAGATTATAAAACTAACTATTCAGTTGTAATATTATTTAATAACATTATCACTCTATATTAGGGATAAAGTTTATTGTTTTTGCATAGGTATATGTAGAACTCCTTTTGAATAAATAATTAATGAGAGAAAAAACTATATTTTAAAAATTATTTATTTCTTTCAATTTTTTTTAAAACTTCCAATAAGCCATTATATAATTGTAAATTATTATTTACGTGGTTAAAAATTGTTTTTTCGTCCAACCTCTGCATTAAAATTTTTGCAATATTTTTCCATTTTTGCTTTTCATTAAAATCATCACTAAATTCACATTTAAAATTTTCTATTATTACTTTATTTAAATATTTTACACAAATATTCTTTATATTTTTTGCAGTAAGTTCTTTTAAATCCGATATAAATTTTATAATTAGTTTTGTCTGAAACTTTTGTATTACATCTATATCTATAATGGCAAGTAGTTTAGGGTCACTAAAATTATATGTTTTTTTTATATAATTTATTCCTCTTTTTCTTAACTTCATTCTAACTTTCTTATTATATTTATCCTGTAAATAACTAACTAAGCCTTCAAACAAAATATTGTTTAACTTTTCATACAATTTATATTTTTTCAATCTTTGTAAAATTTCATTTATTTTTTCTTCACCTTTTTCATCTTCATGTATATTTTCTTTTAATTTTTCAATAATGACTGAATTAGATTTCTCTATATTACTTGCATTGAAATTGTAATTACTGATGATGTCGTCTTTAGTAATAGTAAAGTTATTAGATGATAAATAATTATGAATTCTAATAAAATTCGATCCTGTAGACAGAGCCCCCATAGTACAAATATTTTTTACAACTTCATTTTCATATAAATGATGATATTTAATATGTATATCTATTATCTCATCAAAAACATTAACTAAATTAATGTCTTCTTCTATATTACAAGTTTTATTTTCATTTTTCTTGTTTTTGCTAGTAATGACATTTGCAAAATCTTTTATTGAATTAAATAACAAATCATCATATGTGTTATTTTCATTAATGTATTTTTCGGCTTCTAAGAGTAGACAAAATTTTATTAAATATGTATCCGGTTCAAGATAAAAACCTTCCAGAATTGCTGATACCATTTTAGTTAGATTTTTCGGGTTGAATTCTGCATCTTTATTTTTTCCTATCATTATATCTAGATGATTATCGTCTATTGTACCCTTGTATAATAACAGATGAGCAAAAATTATGTTTAAAGCTGATCCTCGAGCGTTTATAATTCTTTCAAGAAAAAATTCTCTTTTGTTATTATATTCTAAAATTTTGTAAAAGAAATTGATGCCGTTAGTATGCATTGTGTTAGACATCCTCATGAATATAGATTGAAAATCTTTAAAGCAGTTCTTGCTTATGTAGAATGTATCTACTTGGTTATCCAAATCAATTTCAGTGTAGTATTCTATATTACTAGAGCTATAGTTAAATATTATTTTTTCATTTTCTATCATAATTGTAAAGTTTTTATTGCAAACAACATATTCTATTTTGCTTAATGTGCATTTTATTGGTATTTTATTAAAATTAATACGCTTTATTTCAAACTTATCAAGGCATAGATTGTATATATTGAGCAGTTTTTTAAACTGTTGTGCTTCGTCTGTATTTTGAATTAATGACTCTATATCAATCAAACAAAAAAAGTCTCCAATACAAAATTCAAAAATAAAACAGAATTTGCCGACATCCATACGCAAACCAATACAATAATGGTTATTTGTTGTATGGAAATAATAATAAATTGAAGACCATGACATTTCTTGATTTGATTCATTGTGTAGATCTTTAATTTCCCAAACTATTCCTTGTAATTGATCGCACATATCACAAATATTTTCATATTGAAATTCGAAAAGTTTTTTTTTACTTTTTCTTTGATTGTTTACTTTTTTTAGTCGTTCTATGAAGTTTTTCATTATTATACAGTTATTATATTCATACGCCATATACAAGAATACAATAATATGCTCATTTGGGATGTTTAAAATTTTTTCTAAATGTTCTTCTAATTCTTTGATAATATCATTACTAGATTTTTCTTCTATTTTAATATCAAAAGATCCTAAATTAGACTCATAAAATCTATCATATTTTTTATCTGACATCAGAAACGTTATACATTCTATTTTAAAAAGAGCAAATATGGTTATATTTGTATTTCGTTTTGTCACATCAAAAAAAACATAATCCCTGTTTTGTACTTTTCCCAATAGTTTATTAAATATAATTTGATTCGTTTGTACAAATACAATCGAAATTATCATGTTTAAAACATTCATATATGGGGTAATAACCTTTTTTCTTATATGTTTGAAAGTTTATATTCCATAAAAGGTAAATATACTTTTTTTGGAAAAAAAGAGTAGAGATGCCCCACGCCCCATTCAGGAATGTTTATTATATTTTTTCGAACCCTCAAAAAGGAAGTGCAAAAAAGAATGCCAAATAAGAGACAAAAAATACTATTCATTTTAGAAATCAAAATGCCAAATAACTACACATTATTATACAAAATTTGATTTTAAACTATAGAAGAAAATTCAGTTTAATTATTGTGACGCGCGAGCGTTGACGTCTAGAATTTCCACGCCGTACAAGCATGGATCCCCAGGATTTCCACACTTTGCAAGCATTGACCCACGAGTTTTCCTATAAGAAAGCTCTGTCTAAAACATACCTCAGTTAGATAAATAAACGCTTCAAACAGGATTCGCCCCAGAACATGCGCAGCAAACTCTCAAGCATGCCACTAGACTATGGAATACTAAAAACACTTGCATAATGCCATTTGCAGGAAGAAATTATTCTTCCTCCCAAAAATGCTGTTTGTTAAAGATTAGTGTAAGTTAAGGGCAAAAATTATTAAATATGTATTCTCAACATCCCCGCGCTAAATTTAGTACTGGGCGATGGAATTATCTTTACAACTTCCTACGCCTACTACTTGACTCTCAAAATAAAAGAGCATCTTTGAAGTTAATTGACCATGGGCTGCGCTTTACTCTACCCGTCTTACTAACCCTTCTTGTATTGTTCTTAACGGTACTTCTTTCTCTGTTAAAATACTCAAAGTCTATGGGCATGTGTGTTTTCTTTGCACATGTCTCTCTAAAATGAAACCGTATTTTATCCGCCAATAACGATTTTCAACGACAACACAGTTTCTTTTTAATTTCTTCTCTTTATAATCTCTCTGAAATTTGAACACTGGTGGTTCAGCTATCTTACCACGATAGTTTAAAACATGAATAGTGGGATATCCACTACACTCAATCTTGAAAACTCTTATGCCAGATCTTATCACAGTCAAAACTGTTTCTTTATAGCTCTTCATAGCTACTTTACGTCTTCACCTATCTGGGTCCCTCAACTGATTCATGCCATCACCTTCTTCGTTAGACAACTAACCATCCCCATTCTAACCTAAACTGTGTTTTTTACGTCTAATGTCTCGACGGAACTTACAACCTATTCTTTTGTTTTGTTTGGGTTCAATAATTTTATTCTTACCATGTTAAAGATAATTGTAAGTTAAGGGTTAAATTTAATACATATATATTTTTTACATTGTTGATCATGATAATTTAACATTAATCTTACAAGGCATTGATCATGAAGTTGTTTTAGAAAAGCAATAAAAAACTGTTAGACAAAAAAGCTGTCAATTACCATCTATATATGGGGCACTATATTAAAGGGATGAGATCGATGGAAACCATCTTAAGGTTTTTCATTGTAGACAGCTTGAAGCTATGGAAGTTGAATGTAGAGCTTTCCACCAGCTTCATCACAGGGGCGTTTACAGATATAAAGTATTATGCAATAAGGTTTTTTTAATCCGAAAGGGCATTATTTGAAAAGACGTCTCCGAATCCATCGTGTGTGGACAATCGCAAACGTTAAAAAATAAAAAGCATTAAGTCCATTTTACGCCCTCTAAACCGATGGAATAAATAATGATCATTTAATCAATATGACGTTTTTATTAGTTTAAAGATGGGTATAATTTGAATTTAACGTAAAAAGATGTGTTTTCTAAGTTTGTATGGGCTTTTACGTCAAAAAGTAAAACTGGAGAGAGGTTACAGAAAACCTAAAATTTTTATTTAAAAATATGACTGGTCCTCCCAAGATCCTTCAAAGCGATAATGGAAAGGATTTCTGCAATTCCCATATAAATAAACTTTGTGCAGACTTTGTTATTGTTCAAAAACATAGTAGGTCGCGTCCCGCACAATCAAACGGGCAAATAGAAAGGACGAACCAAACAATATCTTAAACTTTTCAAAAACGTGTTTTTTGGAAGAGGGTTGCTTGTCGTTGGCAATTCTAGAATGAAGATGAAAACGAATGGCTAAAACATCTAAATAAAGTCGTATACAACTATAATTTAGTCAATAATAGTGCGACAAGCCGGTTCCACAAACTTATTTCTAAACAAATTAGGATTTAATTATGTTCTTACGCAGGATAAGAACGAGTCTTCAGAGGAAAGCATAGAAGAAAATAAATGTATGCTTGTTACAGAAAATCAAAAATGAAAATGCGATTAGTGTTCTTTAAGAAAAAAACAGAAACTGGTTCAGTTGTTTCAAATTACCACGCAAAAAACAACCGTCTTTCATTGATCCATATCTCCTATAAATTAAAAAAATTGGTGACAATGTAATTGTAGCTATAGACTTTTATAATAATATAAAAATCAAAAAACTGAAATTATCTTCCTTTTTTTCTAAAATAAATAAGATTGCCGAAAATCACTCAAACAACTGAGTGTAATGTTAAATATTAGAAGTTACACAGATTCTACCTATTTTCAGTCTGAAAATCAGTCTGTCGTAGCCCATCAAGTCCAGCCAATCATCTTTCGACAAATAGACGTATTTGATTGGCTACTTAAACTATTTAAAATCATTTCCAAAAGAGGGGATGGAAAATTCAAATAAAGTAATTAACATTTATAATACTATATTACTCCAATTTTTTATTTTTTAGACAATTCTGCCATTTCATGGTTATTATTGTATAAACAATATGATCTCTTCCGTCAGCTAAAAATACTTACATTTTGGAAGTCTTTGGCTAAACGTTTTTTTTCATTTCCAAAACAACGCAATGTTTGTGTGTTAAACTGTTGCTAGAGTAACAAAATTGTTCTTCAGATATAATCCTTGTGCTATAAGCTAAATTTATCTCAATATTGGCATATTCCACGCCGTTCGATAAAATTAGATTATATTCTTTAACTGCTCTTAAAATGATGAACAAGCAATAGAGATCATGTTTTGTAACATATCATACAGCATTTTGCTAAGTAACTAACATCGTAGATGCTAAACACAACATTGGGCAGTGCTCTCAAACAATCATTTAATTTTTGTGAGCAAATTATTCTGGCCCGATTGATCCAATATAATCAGTCCAAAAAAATCCTTTAATGGTGATCAAAGATGCATAAATTTCTTGTGGTGCGAGCAAACTCCATGGCCGCTCGGCTTGTTTATATACTCTGTATTTATTTGATGTTTATAAATTCTTATGCTTTTTTGGCATCGTGAAGAGCTAGAAATTCATCCTCTTATTTTTCAAGTGTCAGACCTGTCATTAGTTAATGGAAAGCTAGTCACTTGTACAGTTTCAATATTATGACATTTTTAAACAGTAAGACATTTTATATTCGCCATTTGTTTGTCGACGATGACGTATTTGTTGCGTCTATGGCTCGGCCGTAATTGAGATATAACGGCCCAAGGGTTCAAATCCAAGGGCCCTACATGACTGTAGAGGGTACAGGAAGGATGTTGTGTGACATTTTTAGTTATTTAATAAACTCTAGATTGCATAAATAAAAATTTATTTTTAATATTTTTTTACTAAACAGAGAAGAAAAGATAAAATAAATATTACAGGGGTTTTAATCGTTATAGTGCCATAAAATTTAAATTTTTAGAATAAATAAACAAGTTTATTAAATAAAGTCTTCTTACGCTCTTGATTTTTCTTACAAGCATATCATATCTCTGCCTCCTTATTCTTCGCAAGTAAATCCCATCGAAGAATTCTGCTCAGTTCTCAAAGCGAGATTTTCGTCTTCATTCTTCAAATAGTTTAATTGGCCAAGTCTTGATAATGTTTTTAGTTTAGATTATAGCTGTGAGTGTTGCTTGTTTGAATAAACATGATTAGCTGATTAGAAAAGGCAAAAGTGAGAAGACTTTATTCAATATACTTGTTTCTAAATTTTAAAAAT
>NC_088826.1:900000-979666 GCF_036630325.1 Vairimorpha necatrix | reverse complement strand
GAATTATACGTATTAAGCGTATTTCATATATAGGTTTTATAAGGTAATTTTCATATTTATTTCTTGTCTAGATTTTATCTACAACTGAAATTTTTTCAAACAATATATCTCTAGTAAAGAAACAGTACCATTCCAATCTAAAAATATATAAAGATTATCAAATGTGTAACCTTATGTTTTGTTATACGATAGAGGATTAGGTTCGGATTTACGAAACAAAAAAATAATAATGACAGCATTACTATTTTAAAAATGATAAATAAACCTTGTCTTTTACACGAGAAAATAAGCTATTGAATCATCTAAAATAAATATTGGACTGTTTCTTCAAAGAAATTTATTCTTTTTTTCCGTAAATATTGATTTCTCGCATAAATATATTTTCGAGCTTAATATTATAATGGCTTGAACATATTATCCAATTGTTTTTGTAAGAAACGACATTTCGATAATCTTTCATCTAGGGGTTTGTTTTTCTGCCAAAAAAATTTTGTGTACTGAATTTGGTTATAGAAATTATAAATAAGGACGAAACTAGTTAATTGGTTTTTTTGCATAATTTATTTTGTGTCAAAATATTTTTAAAGTAACTTATAATGTGAATATAATGTCCTTTTACTTTTTTTAATGGAACAGAATTAAAATATGTGCATTTTTTATAAAAATTTAATTTACAACCAAATCAATCCCAGAAAGGTTCAGTCAAAATTTATGTCTGCAATTATTGAATCCATGGTATATTATCAATGTGAACAATAACTTTTATTTAGTGTACAGTTTTATAACTATTTTTAGATCTGTAATCTTTTTATTTGTTTTCTTTTCTATTATATACAACGTCCTCTTATCTGTGTATATTATGAATGATTTAGATAGTCTAATTATTTGCAAACAGAAAGTATATCTATTAGGGGGTGTGATTCAAAAATATACCAATTCAATTGTTTTTTAGATATGTTATATTTAAATGATCTTTCACCCCATCTTATGAAAAATATTTCCATCTCTGGAATATTCAAAAAATATAGTATCCCAAAATGAATTTTTTCCATTTTTAAGATTATATAATTTTACAATAAAATGTTAACGTAATGAAATCTAAACATATCAAATATTAAATTGCGGAATTATATTACTCTATTGTATATATGTTGTAAAAAAATGATTTTATTTATAATCAAAATCACAAATAATTATAATCTCGTTATTTTTAATGTATTTTTCCTTTATTTTTCAACTTTTGTTCATTTTACTATCTTAAATAACTGATTATTTCTCTTCTATTATTCATTGTAGGTCAAAATCTCTATATTCAGTCCTACAGAATATTAATAATAGTACATTTACACTGACATTATATTTTTAGAATCTATAAGATACGTATTTTTTTTATTATTTTTCTTTAATTTTATTTTTAAATTTTTGGCCATCTGTCTTGACAAAAAGAACAATAGTTTGATTGTTTACAATGCTTAATTTTCATCGATTGGGTTCTTTAATATAAATTGTTTATTCTTTTTACATATGAAATATTGTTTCTTTATTAATTAAACGATATTATAATAACTCAGAAACAAACATAATTTCTTATTATATAACATTAAAAACGTTATTGTTCAATATGTTAAGTCTGTAAAATAAAAGATATTGTGTAATTGATTCTGGGTATTACATTCTAGAAAACAAAGATACATCTGATTGTTGCAATAAATATGGACTTATTTATATGATTTTTATTTCTTAGTATATTTATATTAAGCACTTGGCATCTTAATTATATCTACACATATCTTATTAAAAGCTTATAAATTTTTTTGCATTTTGAATTTCTAGTATCATATAATTTTTATTTTATTTTATATATAGACTTCGAGGTTGATTTACGCCCTAAATAAGGAATATTGTTGTTTTCTTTAATGTGTTTATTTTTTCTGCGCTTTTCGATCCTTAATGTTTAATTTTTCTTAGTCTTTCCCTAAAAGTGTCTTGTTTAAGTAAAATGCTATAGACTAATTGAAGATATTTAAAATACAAGAAACATTTGTTATATAAATCTTTATATGTCAACATTACAGATATATACCTGCTCATTTTGCCATCTAAAGTCGATGATTTCTTCAGAATATCGATGTGTCAGTCAATAATGGCTAATACTTAGGACAGGGCACGTTTTAGTGTGCAAATGACTCGTCACACATAGATTATTCAATTTAGTAGTATTAATGGAAATCTGTTCAAAATACAAATTTCTTGGATTGTCTAAGTTCGGTTATATAGATAAATATTTCCAAAACAATGTATTAATAAGTGTTTTTTGAATAAACGATTGAACCAATTTTTATTGTTTCTCTATTATACATACTAACTTTACTTTGTTTGCAAGTTATAGATACAATTTAATTTCCCAATCGTAAAAAATATTAAGTCTACTTTTGAAGTTTTGTACTTACAATACTGTTTATTCTGAATTTTAATAATAGATTATTTTCGTCTTGTCGATATTATTATCTCTTCTTAAATATATATACATATACAAATACATCTCTTCTTAAAAATTAGTTGGTCGTTTAAAATGTCAAGAATAATTACTTTTAAGCCTTCGTGATATAGATAAATTCTTTTGTGATGAATTATTTTGGGGTAATTATTTTCCTCAGTTATTTATCATGATTTTCTTCTTCGTCTTATTACATTTGTATATATATTGTCAAGTTTGGAAAATCTAAAATTTAAATCTCTTAAATTAGAAATTATTTCATTTTAGACTAATTATTTTTTCATGATTTTTTTTTCTGTCTTATTGTATATATATATATGTATATAGAATTTTCCTCATTTTAAAAATGAAAATTTCAAAACTCTAAAATTAGAAATTATTGCAAGTTAGACAAATATTTTTTTTGATTTTTATCAACTTCTTATTTTTTATAAATGTGTATAAATTCTTTTCATCAATAAAAAAAAAAAAATCAAAATTATGTCATTTTAGATAATTTATTTTTTCATGATTTTATTCTTATTCTTGGTGTTTGAATATATATACTTGTCATCCTTGAATAATTAAAAATTTGGAAGTTCAAAAAACAAAATAATGACTTATAGCCTACATTTACTTTAAAATTTCATATTCTTGGCGAGTAGAGGGGAGATGAAATTTTATACATGAACTTAAAAGAAAGAGAGTTAATTATCCAATTGATATAGGGCATTTCTAACTCTTAACTATTACTGAATACTTGCGCTGCACTATCTCCGACGTAACCATTGGGATTTGATTTGGTAAGATTTTTTTATATACAAGCCTCTAATAGCTCATTAAAACAATAAATATATTAAAATGAAGATTTTAAAAACTCAGTGTAGATTTATCGTTTTAATCTAGTGTCGATATTATATAAATAAATCATCTAGATCTAAGATGTGTCTTTCTCTCACACAGAACACTAAAAGCAAACTATAAAATTTCTTTGTCATTAATGAATAATTGAACAGATCTCCATTTAATACTATATCTTGTTTGTATAAAAACAAACTTCATAAATTTCTACATCAAGAGTGCCATAATTGGCTTTTAGATCCCTATAATATATACAGCTATGGCATTTTGAAACACACAAGAACAAATTATACGTAATCAGAATTCGAATTGTGATTATATTTAAGAAATTAATGATCAATTCATTACAAGAGATACTTTTCATAATATTTGTTTAGTCTATCAATTTTGAAATAAATATTTAGTGACGTCTGTATGTCCGCGAGTAGATATCTTTATGCTTAAAATAAATTTAAATTTTTTCTTACCGGGAATCGAACCTTGGACCTTCGATATCCCAAATCAAGGTGCACCCTTTCGCAAGCACACTTATTTAAACTTTGTTATCCTTTATGAAAACCATTTATATTTTCAACTTCCTTTAATTTTTGTTTTCATTCTATGCATAAAGAAAAATTTCAAATTAGTCAGATTGAAAGATCATTAAGCGATTTAACCAAATAATAGAATAATTTACAATATTGGTTTTATGCTTTCTTATATAAAATAAAATTAAATAAGATTTTCTTTGCCCAGAACATACATTTCTAATATATATACATGTTATACTAAAAAATAATATACATTTTACACGGCAAAAACGAGTATATATCCTATATTATATACAAAATACTTTCATATGTGATCGCAAATTTTAAGATTTACTAGCATCGTATTTCAATTTCTCTATTATATCTGGCAATTTTGTTATTATTATTTTCCATACCTCTAAAGTAAATTTTTTTAAATAATTTTTTCAACAAGTTAAAACTGTCATTTGTAAGAATATGTTTAATATGTATTTGATCTGCTACAACTATATATGAGCTACATTCTTTTAAGAATTTAAACTAAAAAATAATAAAAACATATTTATGTGATTTAACTAATATTCTTTATTGAGATTTTGTTTTTCTTAGATACTGTGATGTACATTAATACAACACATGGACAGATGTCAAAAATATGTCAACCGTTTTGAAAGGCATGTCAAGTTGGGTCACACAATCAAACGAAAGTTGCATGGTCGTTACTACATTCGTAAGTACCTCAATGTTTGTTTTTAGTGTTGACAACATATAAAAGATTAATTGAGTTAATTTATAATTTAGGTTTTCTAGCACAGTTTCCCTCGGTATCGCTACTAGATTCGGCTCATCATAGACTTTGATTTATGTGGAATTATTTATGTTTTTCAACTCCAAATTTTTAGCTTCATTCTCCTATACCAACATCGCTTGTTCAACAGTCGCAATATTCGCTAGTGCGCTTACAGCTATAATCACTTCTTCTTCTTCTGCATAATCTTTATCGTATCTTGTTCGTCGTTCCTAAGAGATGGACTCTGGAGTTTTCTTCATCACATTAGACTGAATTATGCTTCCAGAAATGTTTAGATTTCTGCAGAATGCAAATAAGATTTTAAAATATTAATATATATGTACACAATAATAATATAATTTAGAAATAATGAATTCCTAAACTTTTAAAATTTTACAACTGTAACTATTATTTTGGAAAAAATATTTTAGTTTGACATTACGATTGATTTTTAGTAAAAATTTAATTAAATTTTGAATTTCTTCAAAAAATGTCAAGAGAATTTAAAAAATTTTAAGGCCGTATTGTATTTCAAAAAATACGATCTGATCATCTTTTTAATTGAGTTGTTACTCTATAGACAAAGAAAAATTAATAAAAAATTTCAAATAAAGATCATTGAATAAAGAGTAATTAACATATTTGTTTAGTTTTTGATTGTATATTTTTAATTAATTTATAACAAAAATTTGTTTTATTTTTGCTATTAAATCCTTTAAATTCAAAATCTACGCTCTTTTAAATTTTTGTTTATTTTAAATTTCCCTCCTAAAATATTAAATAAAATTTTTTTGTTTATGGGCAATGAGAAATCAAAGATTGGATTGGTGCAATAAAGAGATAAGACAAGTTTGGAATGACAATGAAGTTTTGTGAAATTAATACTACTATAAATAGAGTATTATACAATATCACATCACAAGACAGTCAATTTTTTGTCTGATAGTGTAATAATCTCTATAGTTTATGCTCATGATCTTCTATCAACAAATGATTATTATACGAATTATATACTTCAGAAATTTGAGTACCGTTAGTTATACCAACTTCAATGGACAAGACCTTATAGCGCTTGCGCATCCCACGTGTCGCGAGAAGTTGAAAAGTTGGAATACAGATGTATACTCAAATTTCCGAAGTATTAAATTGTATAAAAATCATTAGCTGATAAATAAGATCATGAGCATAAAGTAAAAAAAATTACATTAACAGTGAAAAAACACGGGCTGTCACAAGAATTGTAATTGCAGCTTTTTACTATAATTATATAAAAGCTCTTCCGCTACATGTGCTTTACCCAAATTTAGCTATATAATCTATTGATTGATAAACATAAGGATCACCGGTCATATATTTCTAGTCCGTAGAAAATAATGATTTCAATGATCGCATTTATACCTAATTATTGCCAATCAAACATAAGTATGATTATTACATAATCATTGAGAAGAATGTATGCGAAAACTTCTATAGATATAAGTTTAGCATTATCTGAATAAATAATTCAATTATTAAAAGGGATATTAGAATTAAGATCAAATTATAAATATTAGACTATTTAGAAACAGTTTTACGTAGAATAAAGGTGCAATTTTAGACATTTCGAGTATTTTAATAATCCTACTTACTAATATTATTCATAGAACATCAGTCTGATGAATTTGATACATAACATTGAATTGTGTGATATGTAAAAACAAGAATATTTTGATGATTATTCTAGTATTTAATTAATGATTATAAGAATTTAAAAAGATAATTTATGAAAATTTTTAAAATGCTTAATATTTTATGTGTCCCTTCCATATACTGATATAAATAAATGATAAAATTCAAAACGATATCATATTAAGTGTTATAACACTATACGATTAACAATGAATATTTTTAATTAAGAAGTATGCATAAATATCCCTAATTCTCAATTTGCTTTTAATTTAAAACAGATGTATAAGGATAAAATTTTAGAAATATCGAAAACAAAATATTAAACAAAAAAGTATTTTATATATACAATAGAAATTGTTATTAATGAGGTTTCTATATAAAAGATATACAAAAAATATCAGTTCAAAATGTTGAATCCTTTTTACTTTTTTTTGATCTACTACTGATTTAACGAGTAAATATTATACGATCAGATGTAAAATATTTTCTCTAATAGAAAGATACTAACATAACAATCAGATATATATATATATATTTTTTGTAATTGAAAGTTCTCTAATCATCTCCTGAACAGATTTGCCAATATTATCATATATTAAAAGTAAGTTTTTCTAAAACTTTCCTTTATTAAAAGTAATTTTGATCTCGTAAAATCATGAGATATCTTAAGATCAAGATGTTATAACCAATTTTATAATATCCTATATTGGGTCGCAAAATTCTATGTTATACTACCATAAGATATCGTTGGGATATAGTTATGTTTCGACATAAAAATAAGTGAATCTAATTAGGATATGTTTATTGTAACTTATATTTATAGTTTAACAAGGATAGGTTCGCGTTAGCGTCTCCTGCTTGTAGGTTGCTTCTCATCTCCATAGTCCTTCCCACATCAACTTCGTATCCTCTCCTTCGGTAGTCCAGAGAAATGCTTTATTTCGTGATCATCTGGATGTTATTTAGACATAACATATTTTTTATAAATATGACAATTCTTATTCAAGCTTATTTTTTTAGAAATTCTCATTAAATTATGCAAAAAAATTATATATAATTATATAATATAAGTATCTTGATTTTGTAAGATGTTATTTATTTGAAATATGTCAATTTCTTTAATCTTATTTTCCATGCCCTCTCTTGGAAATTTTTCTAAATACTTTTTGTAGCCAATTTAAATCTGCCAATTTGTGAGAATATGATTGATTAGTATTTAATTAACTACGATAATATCTACATTAAGTATGAAAATTCTTATTTTTAGATAATTTCAATGTTAAATTCATATATACGTACTTATGAGATTTTGCTATTATTCTTAATAGAAATTGTGTTTATTTCGATACATTTATATAATCGCTCTCTCGTATTAAATAAATAAAATATAAAATCTTCATGATATATAAATTTCGTTTTATATTATATTAAAGTGTTGTATTTTTATACAGTATTGTTGTCCAATGGGGTATTGGTTTTTTTTATCCACGATTATATTCTTTCTAATGTACCTAATGTATTCCAATAACAAGAATTCATCTTTAAATTCAAAAAACCTTTGTTATTGATTTATACACAAATTATATTCTGATTTGTTTAATTCAAAATCTATTAATTCTATGTGTTGATACCGGCAATAATTATATAATTGAATGTTTTAATTACATAAAAATACTTATATATTATTTGTTACCATATAGAAAGTTCTATTATTTTAATACAATTAATTTCACTGCACTAATATTTATATATATTTTTCTTGATTTTTAAGTTTTTTATTTTGTACTTCTATATATATATATATGCAGATAGATACTCTTTAAAAAAATTTAAATCATGTATGTACAAACATTTTTATTAGAATAAAAAAAAACTTTGCAATCTACTTACATATATACATATTTTATTTTTACTAGTTTTTATGAGATGTCAATTTTCACTTTTTTGTGTTCATTATCTCTCTCATGTACAAATATACACAGAGACTTTCCATTAGCCAGAAAAATTAGATATATTGCTGATAGTTAAAGACTTGTATATATATTTAGATGTAATTGTAAATAAAATATAGATTGTTTTAGAGAGTTTTTAAAATATTTACTCTAAATAATAAAAATTTTTATCAATTAGTATACATTTGTTAATTTTATTTTTATGTTAGAATGTTAAATCGTAAAACGCCCACGGTTACACTAGAAACTTTTAGAATCATTCTGTTTCAAAATCTTCATAATAATAACATACTTTGATTTACTTAAAGAAAAAATAAATCATATAAACTAATAAGTGCGCATATATATAAATACATTCCTTGTTATCACATAAGACCGTACAATTATATGCATTTTCAGCTGTTCTTAATTTTTTCATATTTTTCAAGATTTGTCTTCATATATATGTAAACTAGAAGGAGATGGAAAATGGCAAATTTCATAAATGCTTTAAAAACAATTAAAGTACCCAGGTGTCACTTATATAACAATAATATGAATTTATAAGCATTTTCAGAAGTTCTTAATTTTTTCATATTTTTCAAGATTTGTCTTCTTATATACATATATACAAGAAGGAGATGAAAAATGGCAAATTTCATAAATGCTAAAAAAACAAATAAAGAATGTTAAAAAGTACTTGTAAAACAATAATTTGAATTTATATGTAGTCTTAGATGTTCTTAATTTTTTCATATTTTTAATATTTTTCTAGATTTGTCTTCTTATATATATATACAAGAAGGAGATGGAAAAATGGCAAATTTCATAAATGCTTTAAAAACAAAAAAAAGATATACAAAAAGTACTTGTAAAACAATAATATGAATTTATATGTAGTCTTAGATGTTCTTAATTTTTTCATATTTTTAATATATTTCTAGATTTGTCTTCTTATATATATATACAAGAAGGAGATGGGAAAATGGCAAATTTCATAAATGCTTTAAAAACAAAAAAAAGATATACAAAAAGTACTTGTAAAACAATAATATGAATTTATAAGCATTTTCAGAAGTTCTTAATTTTTTCATATTTTTCAAGATTTGTCTTCTTATATACATATATACAAGAAGGAGATGAAAAATGGCAAATTTCATAAATGCTTTAAAAACAATTAAAGTACCCAGGTGTCACTTATATAACAATAATATGAATTTATAAGCATTTTCAGAAGTTCTTAATTTATTCAAATTTTTCAAGATTTGTCTATTTATATATATATACAAGAAGGAGAAGAAAAAATAACAAATCTTTTAAATGCTTTAAAATCAAATAAAGATACTCAAGTGTTGCTTATATAACAATAATATAGATTTATATGTAGTCTAAGATGTTCTAAATTTTACTACATTGCTATTTCCTTCTTATATGTTTATAAAGTTATAGTGATTTATCTATAAAAATTATTTGAAATTATTTTTCTCTTAAAAATATCATCTAGAAAACCAATACTTCTTAACTTTACATACATATACTATACATGTTAATTTTTTTTGTTATGAAGTAAAGTTAATTTTCTTCTTCTTTCAAGTTCATTATCCTTCTTATATATACATATATATATTTCAATTGATTTTTTAAAAAGAGTATAAGTTCTGTTTTTCTTAGTACCTCAATGATTTGAATATATTAACCAATATTTCGATACAGTATGTTCTCTATGTTGTTAAAATACGTTATGTAAAAGCTTTTTTAATAATTTGGCTTCATAGTGTATATAGTATATTATTGTTTTATAAGTACAATTTAAAAGGTTGAATTTCTATATTTACACTATTAAAAATTATGGTTAATTCTTTGGCACAACTTCTTCATACATCGATCATCTAAAAACTTAAAGGGCTAACAAACCATAATTAATGATCTAAATATACAAAAATATAAATAAATAATAAATACATTCATCCCTTTGTTTTGGGGACTTAAATTGTTTCTTAAGTTAAGAATTGGTCTTTTTCTAAATAAAAAATACCTAACATACTTACCTAACCTACAAGAAAAACGATTCTCAATAAAGTTTTTTTTAGTTAACACTAAAATTGACTTAATATACAAAATTAAATTCCATCCCTTTTTTTTTATTATATTATCATATCACTTAGTTATAAAATATACTCATAATTGTTTGACAAGTTAAATTCTTGCTTCGATTAAACTAATATAAATATTATTCAAACATACGTTGTATTTAATAAATTATGATATTATGAAAACAATGCAATATAATCTATGATCAAAGGTTCTGTCGACTAGTTTACAACTATTTATTTAGGAAACGTAATTTAAAATCTAAATAATGTAATATTTGAGAATATATGCAATAGACCCAAGCTAAATTTTAAACTGTGTCATCTATACAGACCAGTGTTATACAAGAATTTTAAAATGTTCTACAATACTATTCTTTGATAATAAAACTTATAAACGAATTAGTTTGGTAATGCGATATGAAAAGAAATTACTCTTTATAGGATAAATTTATAAATTTGTTTAAACTTCTAGTAAACGATCGCAAAGACAAGCATATATAACATTAGTAAAATATTTTATCTATTAATATATAAATGTAAGCTATATCTGAATCAAAAAAATTTTATTTTGTAATTTAGATTTATGAGAAGGATAATTTATTATTACATTTTTTATAAATTTATTGTTAGTTATTTCCTAGAACACATTTTTTTATTAAATCTATTTTTTTTAAATCCCATAACTTGTATCTATATTGTTATTTGTCTTTTAAATGATTTAATTAGAAAACTTTCGGAATTTCAATATAATAAAGTTAAATAATGAGATCTTCTACTTTTTGATTCTTGGTATATACACAGTAACATGAACTAGAATGTAAGGTGTATTTAAAGGTATAGTTGTAGTATATCTTTTGCTATTAAAAATTTATATGGATAACAAAAATAAATTATAAAATGTAGCATATGATATTAATTTTGCTTTTATTTATAAATTTTGTTGGATCAATCAAATTATTAAATAAGAATCTTAAATCTAAAATGTTTATCTATAGCAGTCATTTACCTATATCATCAAAAAACTAATTCTCCAAATTCTAACTACGTAGGTTTTTATATTTGTTTTTAACTTCATCTTAAGGAAAAAAAATAAATTATCAATTGTATGCTTATCACATACTAAAGTTATATTTAAAGCACTATTATGGAGTCTATATTATTTTATCATTACATGAGCATATTATATTTATCTATCCTTAATATATTTATTGATTATAAATTTCTTTATGTAAGGTTTATGTTTATTACACAATGTTCATTATTGATTTAGTCCATTACACTATTTCGTTAACAATTAAATTCAAAAATCTTATGTCTTATTAAAGTATTAAAACTTCTTTTTAAAAATTTGAACTAATTTTTATTGTAAAAAAATCATAATAACAAGTTTTAGCAAACATAATTAATTTAGATTTTAAATTATTAAGATGTAATATTTTAGATATATCATTTTATGGACCTATATCTGAGAACCGTAAAGCCGTGAATACTTATTCATAATTGATAGGATTTTGGAAAGCCTGAGGTGTGTCAATCATGATAATAAGTAAAAATGATTAGGTTTTATAAGAGGAATATAAATGTAGAATTTTGAATTTTTATATAACTTTAATTATAGTTTGTTAATATGATCACATTAACCTAAAAAATAACAATATATATATATATCTAATAATACTTATTAAATCTTTTAGTTGACATTTCTAATATTTTTCGTGATAGCTTAAACAAATCAATAAATTTCTTTTTGTAAGTAACTAGTTTTTTTTGTTTTGTGTTTTAATAAAATTTTTGATAAAAGTTATGTTTTTGAATATTATATATTCTTCAGCTTTATATATAATTTATACCATTATATTGAATTTTTATAATTTTTCTATTTTGAATCAAATAAATTTAATAAATATAAATAAGATCTTTGTGATCATATTTTAGTAACGAATTCATTCTTTAAAAATATTAAATTTACAAACAAGGCTGATATTAATAGATACTTTGATTCATATTGCGAAATAGTTGAGTCTTAATGTGATATTGATAAAATATTAGTAGAATCAAAAATAACATAATTTAGGGCCTAAGATTTATATTTTTAGGATTCTATTTAATATTCACGTTTAATTTGATGATAAGATGGATCTCAAGCAGATCTAAATATATTAATATTTGGGATTTGTTATTTTAATACAAAAAAAGTATTCTATCTAATTTATGTATAACCGAAATATTTGAATATATATAGACTTGTCAATAATATCAAAAGATTAATTGTGCTACTAGAATATTTAATTTTGAATTTAATCGATTTCAGTTTGTATTATCATCGTTGTATCTTGTTGTTTATTTCTAATAAACTCTGAATTTTAAGATATTCTGTAAATTTTACATAAAATATATTATTTGGTTTAAAGAATTTATTTGATAGATGTACTAGAACAGCTTTGTTTGTCAAATCGATTATAATTTATTGGTAGATCTAAAATATCCTTCATTAGGAATCTGTTTTATTTTATAGTTCTAACGTTATATACATAACAAAATCTGGAATTCTAAAATTCATCTTTATTGATAATACTTTATCATAAGTATAATTTTTTACGTTAATTAAATTTATTCCGTGTCTTGTTTTATATATTTACCGTTTATTTTAATATTAAATTATATTTAGAAATTCGTCTGATTCATAATTTCATTGAAATAATCTAATTATTTTGATAATTTTCATCTTATTTTAAATAAATGAATTTAATTAAAGTATGCTTATTGTAGTTTATATTTATAGTTTAACAGGGGTAGGTTCCGCGTTAGCGTCTCCTGTATAAAGGTAGCTTTGTGGCTCCAAAGTCCATTCCACAAAGGCTTCGTCACCTCTCATTTGGTAGTCGAGAGAATGCTTTCTAGCGTCTTCTTTAACGTTATCATCTGGATGTACGCTTCTACCTTCTTAGGGATTCCAAGTCTTGTGGTATATGATTTGTAGAACTTAGTCACGATACCGTCCCAAGTGATTAAGTAGGAAATTTCTCTGTTATAAAACCATATATTAAATCATATTTTATATTTTTCATTTTAGTTTATTTATGATAATAAGCTTGATCATTTATAAAATATTGAATTGTGACTAATGATATCAAATTAAACATATTAGAAGGTTCTTTTTTTCTTAATGATTTGATTCTTTAAAAGTTTTATTGATATACTATTATTAAATTATTAAAATTTGTATATTCTACTATTTTCGTATGACTGAAATTTTTTAATAAAAAAATATTAATTTTTATATTTAAATAGCTTTTACATAAAAAACTAAACTCATTTTCTAAATAGAAAACTTTAATCAAAAAAAAATTGCTTATAATTCTAGATAATTTTCTAATAATTATTAATTGTAAACATTTTGAAATAAACATCATTTTTTGACTTTGAGAAATTATGCCTATATTATGAAGTTCTAAATGCTAAATTTGTAAACAATTTGCGATAAGTTTTCTTTTTAATATTTATTTTGATATATTACAAATTTTTCATAAAATTAATGAGTCTTTTAGATTTTAGTATATGACTCAATGGGACGAAGAACAACAAATATTGTTCTTGTCATGTGTTGGATAAAAAATTACTAATTTATTTTTCTTTTTTAAATGTTTTCAAATAACATTTTATGTTCGAATAAAAGTGCGTAATTATAAAATTAAAAATTGATATGGCGAAAAACTTGTCATAGTATATTTTACTGTATGATTTAACTTACTATTTGTTTCTTTCTATTCTTTTTAAGCTTCTCAGGATAAATTTTTGATTAATGTTGAAGAGTCGATATATAGAGTCTATTTATAGAATATAGAAAAGGTATATAATGCTTTCGGTACAAAATATTCTAATTTTGTGGCTATAATTCAAAAATAAATTAGAGTATAGTTTTTCTCTTCATCAAACTTTACATTTTTTAATATAACAGATACACCTACCCAACCTACCTATCTAACCTACCTAACCTACATAACACGTAAACTCCTAGCCCTTAAAAGGTCCTGAATCTTTTGTTTAAAAAATTTATCAGTTAAATCAATATGTAACTAAAATAAATAAAAAAAGAAAATTTTTAATAAAAATTTATCTAACTATTTTTTTTATTCAATTATTTTTTTTTCAGATTAATGATTATATGTTATACATTTATTTAATAGGAAAGTTCAACCCTAACATTTCTCCTTCAAACGGATAGTCTCAGGTTACAAGCTTCTAATTAATCATTTTTATAATCTTCTAGGTCATAATGTCGTTTTTTAATGTATCTTCCGCTATCAGTCCTTACAATAAAAGTATCATTCTCATACTTTCCCATCATTTTACCAACACTTGTAAATCTTCCTTTTGTACTTTTCATCTATTTACCCAAGTTTTTTATCTTGCGATTCTCACAGCCTGATCTACTTCAAATTTTTCTCTATGCTTTTGTTTAAACTTACTTGCATACACATTCTTTTTATTGTTTTCAATTAAGACTTCTTTTCCTTGTTCTTTCCATGCTTCCATTGGTGTATATTTAATCGCTGTGTGTAGAGTGTTATTATAGGTTCTTGCAGCTTGTTCTAGTTTTTCCTCTGGGTTTCCTTCTTTTTTAATGATCATCGATTCCCTCATTGTTCAAATACATCGTTCTATTCTTCAATTACTCCTATGAGCTTCTAAACCTACTTTCCATTGCATAATTTCGTTTTCTATACACCAAATTACAAAATTCTTACTAAAAATTCCTTATGTTTTCCGTAATATATTCATCTAGGTATCTATCTCAAATATCCATTTTATAAAGTTTTAGACTAATTTCACTATCATTATTTTCTATCTTTGCGTCACATATTCTTGTTCTAAGTAGTCCATCCCTAATAGCACGTATCTTTCTATTTGCCAAATATCCAATACGTTAGAAAGTTTTTTAAATTTCTTAAATATTGTTACTTAATTGCTACCTCCCATCGTTTTTCTATTATTAATGCTACATACTTCACAATTTTTTAGTGTTGTGGTTATCTGGTACTTCATACCGGACCAGTACCATCTTTGTTTAATCTTATAATGTGTTTCCTTAACTCCTCGATGATTTAATTCCTCATGAACTCTACGAATTTCTGTACTCACTTATTTCTTCGTGTTGTATTTATGAATTACTCCTGTTGAGAACTTCCAAAAGTTTTTTCCTCTTCTAACCATGCGCTTTATTTCTTTCCTTTTCATCTATTTTTAGCCCGTTTCTACTTTCGCTGCTTTCTTTCACTTCGTTATTTTAAAATCTCTACTAAGAGCATCCACATACGTCATCCATTCGCCTTTTACATATTCAATAGTAGAATCATACTCTTGTATATATTATATCTATCTATTAATTATGTAATTATTGAAAAACGGTTTGTTTCTAATCATGGCCAGTCCTTTATGATTTGTCATTTATTGAAATTTACTTCCACCCAAATCTGACTCGATTTTCTTTATTCCAAATAAGGCTGCCAACATCTCTTTTTCACTAATCGTATACTTTTTATCTGTTGGTGTTATCATTTTTGATGCTCATTGTATCTGAATCCACCTTCCTTCTTTGTCTTCTTGCAATAGTATGGCTCCAATTCCCGTATCGTATGCATCTGTTCTTACTCTACACATTTTTTTTCTATCTACTATTTTTAAAATTTTAATTATCTTTAAACCCTCTTTGATATCATAAAAGCTCTTTCCATATCTTCGGACCATTCCCATTATACATCTTTTTTTAGTGCTTCTGTAAGAAACGCTGACCGATAAGCATAATGGGGAATAAAATTTCTTGACCAGCCTGCCCGTCCCTCAAATTCTCTAAGCTCATTTATGTTGTTAGGCCTTCTGTATTCTTTTGTCACTCGGAATTTATTTTCCTTTGGTTTAATTTCTTCTCCGTTAATTGTTACTACAATAATTTTACTTCTCCTTTATATTGTATCTTTTTTAGTTTCTTTTAAACCATATTCTTAGAATTTTCGAAATATTTGTTTTAATAAATTATCGTGTATATTACTATCACTTACATGAATAATAATATCATCCATGTATACCTCATAACTTATCTAAAACCCCGTTCATCACTCTTTGCATAATATATGGAGCATTTTTAAATCCCATTACCATGATATTCCATTCGTAAACTCTAACATTTATCTCAGAGGCTGTCTTATGCTTTTGAGCTTTCTCAATTTCTATATGATAGAATCCTTACTTTAGGTCTATAACCATAAATACTTTAGAACCTTGCGTTGCCCTAATAATGTTCTAATCAATGGCAATTCATATGGATCTTTTTAAACCAGTTCGTTTAAAGCCATCAAATTGAATACCGATCTCACTTCACTATTTGGTTTTTCTATGGGCTTTATTAGGCTTCTCCATTCGCTCTTTGTCCTTCTGATAATACCTCTACTTTCTAATAAATTAATATACTATTCTAACTTTTCTCGGAGTTTATAAGGAATATTTTGTTTCTTTTTAACTACTTTTACTCAATGTTTTGTTTTGATAGAACATTTTCTCCCGGTAAAGTATTTTATTTTCCCTTTGTCTTTTCCTAATACCTCAGGAAATTTTCCTTCCAATTCTTCATATTTATTAATATTTTTTCTTCTTTTATCTTGATTTGTATTTTTTATATAAAAACTGTTTCTTGAGTTCTTTCTTCCTACCTCCACTGGTAGTCTCAATTTAAAATCATTTCCTTTTAATATTTTCACTTTACTATAATCACGAATGCCAAAATATTTAACACTTTTAATTTCATAATTCTCTTCCTGCCTTCCTTTACGCTCCATACAATCTCTAGCTATATGTATAATTCTTCCACATATAAAAAAATGGTTTTCTTCTCGTCTTTGATATTGAAAGTTTCTTCCTGGCACTGCTACAGTCCTAGTCAGATCTCTTTTTTTTTCTCTTTTTAATTTTTCTTTCATACCTCTACCTTTTCTTTTAGTTCTCTACACCTTATTTTTTCCTTGTTCTTATTCTCTTTCTCTTCACAACTAATTTATCAATTTCATCAATAATATCATTCCAATTTATCATACTAATTAAATTTTTATCAATAATAAAATTTTGAAGTTCAGTAATTACTTGTTTCGCCATTTCGTTGTCAAATCTTGTACATCTTTTTGCATTATGATGATTGTCTCACTCTTCGAGCTTCTTTTAGTAATTTATTGTTCTCTTAAACATGGCTCTCACTTGTTAACCTTTCGTATTTTGTGTTCGCCATGTTATACATTTATTTAATAGGAGGTTCGACTTTAACAATATAATTAAAACTTAAAGTATTTTTGGTGTAATTCTGCGAATAAATTTATTTAATTAAATATTGTAAAAGTAAAAATTACTGATTTATTTTGTAATATATATTATTGTAAAAAAAGTCATTTTTGTGTTTTAACATATTTCTTACTGGAAATATTCGTATTTCACTAAAAAATAATATTGTTAGATATTCTACAAATAACTTAAATCTCGAATGCTGTACTATCGCATATATACAGACACAGGAGCATATACTCTATAGGAAAGCTCATGATAACCTCTTTGAATGATAAAATTAGATCATTATTCAAAGAAAGTAAAATGGCGTAATATTTTCGAAACATTACGGACTAGATTCCAGTGATTGTTTGAAATACAATACGAATAACTAATTACATTTATTTTTTTTTACTATAATTATATGATTTTAAAATAGACCAATGAAAGTAATTTATATTTATCTAAATTTATATGATTTAATTTATTTTTTTAAAAATAAAAAAATTTCGGAAAAAATTGTTTTTTGGAATTTTTTATTGAATATTTCTGCCTACTTAGGAGTTTCAAAGGGATGCGGCTTCTTCTAATGTACAATCTTATTTATCTATGTATTTGCCCAACTGTTCAGGAAGTCTTTTATAATTACAAATGATATGTGTCTATTTTTTATGTTCTCTTTGGGATTCAATTTTCTATGGTAGAAAATATAATATTTTTAAAATAAGAGGGTGTGAAAATAAAGAATAATTGAAAAATACATCCTATAAAAAATATATTTGATTATATGATCATAATACCCTAGATATGTTTTTTTATACTTTTATATTTCTTTTTATAACCGTTAGATTTAGTTCTTGCTTGATCTATATATAATTTCAATTATGAAAAGAACTAGTTTGATATATTTGATAACCAGTTAATATTGATAAATTTTTGCGATTCAGATATGTTGTATATTCAAAATTATTGCGTAAAAAATTGCGGATAGTTATAAGGTAACTTAACATTCTCTATGAAAATGTTTTACTTAATGTGTTATGTTAAAATGAAATTTTATATAATAAAATAATACATGGATTATTAAAAAATTCTAATTTTAAATTAAATCATTAGATTGATTTCATTCTACGAAAATCAAAATGTTTATATCAAAAAAACTCATAAAAATTTTTTTGTTTTAATAATTAAAATTTATTCTATCAATTTATTATTATATTTTTTTATCAATTAAAATTTATATTAAATATTATTTTATAATTATTAGAAATCGTCTTTCGCATCTATGTTTAATATGAAATTGGGTTTATGCATTAAAATATTTTAATTAAACTATTTTCTGTCATTATTAAAGATAAAATTTTTTTTTTAATTTATACGCTTTTTCATGATATTATCCTTAAATTTATATAAATATCTATTAATTAGTTGCATTGGGGTTTGTTTATACTTTTAATTAACCCCCCTTAGCTCTTATTGATTTATATTTTTTTATTCTTTGGTTAGTGTAAGATATTTTTCAATAAATTTACTAATATTGTATTTATTTTGATTTTATATTTACTATAATTATAGTATTAATAATAAATACTTGGAATATATGATATTTACTAGAAAAATTCACATGAAGAAATACGAAATTCATTTCCAGCCTAGTTTTGTTTATAAAATTACAATTTGTATATATATTGATTATTTTATTATGTGAAATGTATTTAATATGTTTTCTGGCCATTATTATATTTATTTCTCAGATATTTATCATTGTTCCCATTGAAATAAATTTTTTTTTTATAATATTTTTACAGATTATAACCATAAATTTTAAAATACTGTTGTAATAAAGGATAACAGAATGAAATGTCGTTCGTTGTGTTCCTCTATAGATGTTTATATTTTATTTTCGTCGTATGTCTTCATGTTTCTTTGAGACTTTAAATTTTTATTTATGAATTTTCTTGATATTATTGGGTTTTATACTACGTTTTTATAATAATTTTAAAAACTTAAGTTTTCATATAAAAATGAGTTTTTAGATATGAAGAACTCTCCAATGCTTCCTTGCGTTAAATAGTATTTTTTGTTTTACTATAAGTATGATTTAAAACATTTATAAAACTTTATGGAATAATGATTGTAATTTAATAACTTTAATCTACAATTTTCTAAAACCCTCCATGATACGGTTTCTTTTGAAATACAAATATATGAAAATCTTTAATAGATTATTTTTAATATTTTTATAAATTTTTCGTTATTGAATCATATGTTTCTCGTGTAGGTTGAATATATCATCATGTTTAACAATGTAGGTGTAATATATTGCATTGTTATTTTTCGATTGATATATTATTTTTAAAAAAGATTAAGTCGTTATATGTTCTAAAACTATTACTTATTCTAATCAGTCGTATGTGTATTATTATGAGCAAAATTTGAAAATATAAAATTCAATTTAATGATCAAAAAATATTATTTTCGTTTTAGTGGTTGAGACTTCTAGATTTATTAGTCGTGAAAATTTAATTGTATAAAAAGTTTCTTTTTTTTACTTATATAGAATAATTTGAACGTTTAGTTTGAATGTTTTTTATTAACTTTTCTAAAAGAAAATATTTATTTTCAAAACGAGTTTTAGTCCAATATGTTTTTTTTTTAAAAAAAGTTATCCTACTACTTTAAATAAATTTTCTTTTAAAATTTTTTTGTAATATTAACCTCAATTATCTGTATTGAAATTGCATTTCGAAAAATATTAGTTGTTTCAAAGATTTTTATTGGCATTATGTTTATTTTACTTGTAGATAAATCCTTGTGTATTAAAAATTTATATTGAAGTAAAAATGTTTCTTGACCTTTTCATACTTAGATTTAATCTAACGCTTTTTTTAAACTATAGACAATATATAATATCAAAATTAAATTTCAATTTTTCTTCAAAAATATTGACTATAACGTTTATATTCAAATTTTTAATTTAAAAATTTTAAATATCTGATAATTATAAGACAAAGAATGAAAATTTTTATTTTATAAGAGGAATTTTTAAGTTTAGTTTTTAAACTAATATTATTTTGTTTTTTTTTGCTAAATAATAAAAATTTTTATTTTTTTATTTAAATATGTGTAAATGAATTCTTATATATTCTAAAAATTTAATTTTTTAAAAATAATTTTAATTTTCGAGACTAACGATATATAAATATAATTTAGGTGTTTTTTCTAAGATTCTTATTTGTTTTTCCGAAGTATTATCATATTGTTAATATTTAATTATGCAATTATAACCTAAAACCTATTCTTTATTTTTTTGTAAATAATCTTGAAAACGTCCCGGTGAAATATTATATAGTATTATTATTGAAAAAATTTTATCTTGTATTAACATGTTTTTAGTGGGTTTTTTTTTAAAATTAAGCTAGTGTTAATCATGTTTGTTTTATGTTATTACTCTTATATTAATTAAAAAAATTTTCTGCTTAAATATATAAATTTTGAAATATATATTCCGTTTGCGTGTAACTACGGTATATAAGATTTTTTATAAATATAGCATTTCATAATAAATTCTTAAATGTTATTAACTGTATTGTGTTTATATGCATTTCTATTCCCCCCGTATTTTTGGTTTTATTTTTTTGCAATATGCGACGCTTTTTTCAAAATCTCGAAACCGTTTTATATACAACAACCTTGTATTAAATTGTATGTGCTATTGTTTACATTTAATTATTCATAATTGGAAATTTACTTATTATTTCTTATTATATTATAATATGGAAAATGTATTTAAGTAGGATTTCCCAAGGATTTTTGAAATTTAAGCATAAATGTTGTTTCTAAACAAAATTCTTTTTAACGTCACTGAACGATTTTACAATGAATAGGTCTGTTTTTATATTGTTAATTTGAAATAAATTTCTTTAAGGCGTCTAATTATACGTTAAATAAATGATTTCCCCAATGAATTTATAATTTTACGATATTGTTGAATGAATTTGGAATTTTTTTCTTTCGTATATAAACTTTTTTTATAATATTTCGTCTTCATACTTAAATTTTAATCTAATTATTATATAAAAATATTTTACTTAACGGATTTAGGAAGTATTATATACAACAAAAGAGCGAGTATCAAATATCTAACCGATAGATATTTGAATTGTTTTATTATTTCATTAAAATTAATAATATATTTTTATAAATATAAAAAGTATTGATGATTTTACTTTTAAGAATTTTTTGGTCATAATTTCTAATTTTGTGTGGTCAATATGATTGTAAACAACAAATTAATATTTGGGACATTAGTTTTTTACCAACTTCGTTTTTAAAAGTCTACAATTTTTTATAATTGAAACTTCTTTAGAATTCTATAAATCAAAAAAAATGTAATATACAAGGAAAATCTTAATTCGTTTAAAATTTTTATATAATATTTGTTTTCGTTTTTTTACCATTAGTAATTATTATACTTAATAACGTGTACATATTGGTCATATATAAATATAATATAGTTGTTTTTTTAGTATAATTTTCATTTTTAAAATTGTCTGATATATTCTAGATAATTAAAAATTTCATTGCTTGTTTTAATTGTATTTAAATTATAATATATGCAATATTAGGGTTTATTTTTGTTCATCTTAGCGTAGATTTAAAAATAAAAGAAAATTGTATTTCATCTAATATCTTGATCGTATATCTTTATTTTAAATTATTATGTTTATCTTGCAAAGCAATATGTAGAATCATATGTATATCTTTTCTTTATAATCCCTTTACTATCTAATTATAATAGATGAATATTATTTGTATCACTTCTAAAACAGTGCTATGTTTGATCGTAAAAGTAATTCCATTTATTTTCTTTCGTACTTATACCAAATGAAAAGAGGAAAGATCAAATTTAAATTATCTTGTTATTACCTATGCTGTAAATTTAGATAGATTGTAGAGGTCGTTCCAAAAATATTTTTTTGTAACCAATTTGTCGTTCTTATTTTTCCTTTTTTCTCTGTTCTTCACAGATAAAACTTTGCTATTTTAAGTCAGAAGACTAAAAATATTTTGCTATTAATAACTTTATGATTGTGTACTTGCTTCAAAATATTCCGCCCTTCATATACAAAATTCTTTTTTAAATTTTTTCTTTTATTGTAATAATTTTTTAACCACGTAAGTTAAAGGTTAATTATTTTGCATAGATAAACATATAAAAAAATTTATTTTTTGTTGCATTATTGGTGTGTTGGAACGTTGTTGGTGAATATTTGATAGTAAACTTTGACAACTGTCCTTATGATGTAATCGTTACTACATACTTCCATGAAACCTTTGTATTTAGTTTATCAAGTTTTGTTTTTTTAACATTTATTTAAATACTTTAATGCATATACCTAAATTATTTTAGATAGATTTATAATCTTATTTCTTGTATATGAATATATTCTAATTTATTCAACAAATATATTGTTAGACAAATTATATGTCTTAAATAATTGATATATAGTTCAGACATTTCTTGTAATTAAATCACGTAATGTTGCGTTTTAATTTCTTTTTGAAAGAATCTAATTTACTTGTTTTGAAAAATATGTTTTTACCTTGCAAAAAGAAGTAAATATTGCGTTTAATTTACGTATTGTGTCCAAAGCCGATTTAATATGATTAACTTTACTTCAAGTTTTCATTTTTATCGATTCTGCACATAAAGCGTTCAATAATTATTTTATGAACAGCAAATTATATACTTACGTACTCATACGAAAAGACCATTAAATCTAAATTTCTTAAAATATATATTATACAGATACCTACGTTAGCTTCCTTAAAAAAAAGTACTAAATTGTGTAAAAAATAATTTAGGAATTAACAATAATAATATTTATTTAGATGTGTCAGGCGCAGACCTGCACTGACAATACGGCTTCCAATTAAACAATGATTATTGGTGCTGTCAAACATCACCAAGTGTTGTAAACAAACATTAGACATGTTTGACATTCACAAATCTAATTTAAGAAAAGTGCATGTCACATGAAGTACTACGTATTAAGTTGAAATTCGGTTTGATGTTTGTTTGTTTACATCTCAAAGAGTTTGACAGTTAATCTAATTGACTATTTAAACGATTTACTCCTGACCCACAATTCGAAGAGCAGAAACAAGAAAATATTATAAATCAATATGTTAGTTTTGACTCACCCTCTTCTACTTAGATTTAGGCTACGTGCCGGATCATAAGATGTGTAGATACTCCATAAAGAAAAAAAATTATTAATTTGTCATATATTTATTTCTTGTTATTTATTTAATTCATATCTAAATATGGAAACAATATAGTTTATCTCAGAAAATAACATAATAAATACCATTGTTAAATATATTTAAACAATCTTTACAAATAAATACAACATAATTACTATTATGTTTTCTATTATAAAAAATGAATTATTTAAGGATATGCTAACGGTGTTTTATATTTGTAGTATATTCTGAATAGGTTCCGCGTTAGCGTCTCCTGTTTGTGGGCAGCTTCTCGGCTCTTAGTCCTTTTGAAATCGAAACCTTCACATCTCTTAGTAGTTTTTTGGAATAATTTCGTTTGTCTTCTCTGTTAATCATCTTGATGTACGCTTCTACTTTCTTATTGTATTTGATAGTTTAACCTATTTTTTATTTTATATAACACAAAAATGTTAGTATTGATATTATATTATATTTTTATTCAAATGTATATATATCTTCTTTATTATACTCTATAAACTATCTTATTTAAATTTTTAATATATCATTTTTATTTAATCATATTATATTTAAAATATTTTTTTTCAAATATTTTCCTTAAATAAAGATAATTTTAAATATTCAAAAAGATTAGTTTCATTAAATATAATAGACAAGATTATAATGAATCTAGCATCGATAAAAAATATTTGAATTCTACAAGGCTTGATCTGATGATTTATCCTTCATTTAGTATTTATTGTATTATAATCCGTTGTTATAATTATCTTTATCTCTCAAAAAAGCAAAATTTATTACCGAAAACAAAATTGCTACACACCTTTTTTACATGGCCAACATGTATTTTCTAAATATATTTTTATTTATACTAAACTTTAGATTTTTACTGATATATATAAAATAATCATTCTTATTTATTTATAGAATTTTATATCGTATATACGTTTTTATGATATATTTTTTTTATTAAACTCATTTAATTATTTATTATAATAGAATGATAGTCTTTAATTTGGTATTTTTATAATGTTCTAATTATTAAATAACTTTACATTTGAAATATTTTGTTCTACTTTGACCTTAATTATAACTGTAAACAGTTTATATGATAATTCAGAATTTATTTATTACTAAAATATTATTTAAACTTGAATGTTAACTAATAAAGACTTTCAAAGCTGATATAGAAGCTTTGTCATCATGCTATTACAATGTGGTTTTTCGAGAAAAATATACTATCAGTATCATTTAGTGTATGCTCAAACTTTCAAATTTTATTATATGCTAAATTTCTTATCTAATAATTTCGCTTTTCGATTTTATTGAATTTTTCGTAAAGTTAATGATCCTTCATTAGATAATATTTCTAGACATTCTCTTCTTTTCTCATAATATTACTCTCTTCTTAATTTTTATTTTTTCCATGTAAGATAAGAGAGAACCATTACATAGAATTTTGTTAACAATAAATTTAACCTCATACGTTTAGTGAAGTAGTTTATTGATAAATACCAATTTGAATTCTCATATCCTTTACAGAAAGGGCATATTGTATAATTTTTCGTTTCAGAACATATGTTTTTATCTATCTTTATGTTACATCGTCAAGATTCACTGCTGATAAGAAACTAAGATTTAAATAATTTCTAAATTGCTAAACAATGTACAATATTAACTTACAAGAATGTCACTTATCATTACATGAATCTTTTACGCGACTTCTAACATTTCTAATATTCGATCCTGCTTTCTACGGACTTCTTTGACCACCAGTTATTTGAATTTTAAAAATGGGGATATAGAATCGTATAAAAGAAAAGATGATGCTCCTAGATAAATTCTTCTAATCGTAAATTCACCATTAACAAATTTCATTAAACACTGCATCAGTAATGTTTTTTTAAAAAACTGGCCTCTCTTTGAATACACGGTCGATGTAAACATCAATTTTATTTCTAGTTGTAAGTGAAGTTGTTCATTAATAGTAAAGTTCTATTTTTGTATTTTTTTAAGCTCATTGTTATATAAAATTTATTAATGATTTCCAAAAAAAACTTCGTCGTGCGGAGAACAAAAAAGTTTTTTCAAAAAAAGTAAATCTTAATAGTCATTATGGAAAGGGCTTAGTTACAATAATTTTTTCTAGCGACGTTAATCTTAAAGATAAAGGACTGGATATTCATTTTATATCTCATAAATATTTTCAAAATGTTCTACATATTCAGTGTCTACTACAAAAAATATAATTTTAAAATTTAATATTAAAAGCTACTTTATACAATATTACTTATTATTTTTTATACAATAATCATTTCTAATTTATATATAGAACATTAGTTTTTAGTTTTTTTATACTCTATATGTAAATTTTTCTTATATTACACTATTGATTATAAAATTGTATCAAAAAACGGGTTGTTATTTTGTTTTAAACTGAAAATTTTTTTTATCCACTCTATATATATTGCTGATGCAAGTTTTAATTTAAATTTATTAACTTAAAAATTTCTACATACATAGTTTTATGTCTAAAATGCAAGTTTTTTTGGTTTTTAAAGAGTGTGTTAGATTTGCATCATTTTAACGCTTGTATTATATTTTTATTGTAAATACGTTTCTTGTCATTTTCAAATAATAATTAAAAAATATAAATACTTAAAATTATTATATTTTATATAATTTATTTTTTAAGTAAGAATTTATCTTATTTTTGATTTTACACAGATACATTAAATCATGCGGCTTTACTTAATATTCTAAACTTATAACAAGTTGATAATATTAATTCGACTTGAATCGTACGTATTAAGCGCAATTCATCTAGGTTTTATAAGGTAATTTTCATATTTATTTCTTGTCAAGATTTTATCTACAACTGATATTTATTAAAAGAATACAGCTCTATTAAAGAAACAGTACAATTCCAATCTAAAAAAATATAAAGAATATGAAATGTGTAACCTTATGTTTTGTTATACGATAGAAAATTAGGTTCGGATTTAAAAAAAAAAAAACAATGACGGTATTGCTATTTTAATAATGATATATGTGTTTCTTGTCTTTTATACGAGGAATGTAAGCTACAGATTCATCTAAAATAAATATTGAACTGTTTTTCAAAGAAATTTATTCTTTTTTTTCCGTAAATATTAATTTCTCGCATATATATATTTTCGCCCTTAATATTATAAATGGCTTGAACATAACATCAAAATTTTTATTGTAAGAAACGACATTTCGATAATTTTTTCATCTAGGGATTTGTTTTTCTGCCAAAAAAAAATTAATGTACGGAATTCGGTTTTAGAAATTAGAAATAAGGGCGAACGAGTTTATTGGTTTTTTCTGCATAATTTATTTTGTGTCAAAATATTTTTGAAGTAACTTATAATGTGAATATAATGTCCTTTTACTGTTTTTTTATGGAACAGAATTAAAATATGTGCATTTATTTTAAATATTTAATTTACAAACAAATCAATCCCAGGAAGGTTCGGTCAAAATTCATGTCTGCAATTATTAAATCCATGGTATAATATCTAATGTGAACGAATAAATTTGATTTAGTGTACAGTTTTATAACTATTGTTAGATCTGTAATCTTTTTATTTGTTTTCTTTCATATTATATATAACGTCCTCTTATCTGTTTAGATTGTGTATGATTTAGATAGTCTAATTATTTGCAAACAGAAAGTATATCTATTAGGGGGTGTAATTCAAAAATATATATATAATTTTTTTTTAGAAACGTTATATTTAAATGATCTTTCACCCCATCTTATGAAAAATATTTTCATCTCTGGAATATTCAAAAAATATAGTAATCCAAAATGAAATTTTTTCATTGTCAAGAATATATAATTTTACAATAAAATGTTAACATTATGAAATCTAAACATATCAAATATTAAATTGCGGGGTTCTATTACTCTATTGTATATATATTGTAAAATTATGATTTTATTTATAATCAATATCACAAATAATTATAATCTCGAAATTTTTACTGTATATTCCTTTATTTTTCAACTTTTGTATATTTTACTATCTTATATAACTGATTATTTCTCTTCTATTTTTTTATTGTCGGTCAAAATCTCTATAATCAGTCCTAAAGAATTTTTATAATTATGTCTTTTTACTGACATTATATTTTTAGAATCTATAAGATACGTAAATTTTTTTTTTAATTTGTCTCTAATTTAGTTTTTGGGTTTTGCTATTATCTTGCCAAAAAGAACAATGATTAGATTGTTTACAATACTTAATTTTCATCGATTGGGTTCTTTAATATAATTTGTTTATTCTTTTTACATATGAAATATTTTTTATATTAATAAATCGATATTATAATAACTCAGAAACAAACATAACTTCTTATTATAAATCATTAAAAACACTATTGTTCATTATGTTTAGTCTGTACGAATAAAATATATGATGTAATTGATTCGGGGTATTTCATTCTTTTATACATAGATACATATGATTGTTGCAATAAATATGAACTTGTTAATATGATTTTTATTTCTTAATATATTTATGTATAAAATAAATTAAGCACTTGGCATGTTTATTATATTTACACGTATCACAGTAAAAATTTATAAATTTTGTTGGCATTTTGAATTTCTAGTATCATATAATTTTTTGT
The DNA here is from genome assembly GCF_036630325.1 of Vairimorpha necatrix. NCBI lineage: Eukaryota > Fungi > Microsporidia > Nosematidae > Vairimorpha > Vairimorpha necatrix. Next base: position 951,125 of record NC_088826.1, on the reverse strand, counting down.
TTATTTTATATATAGACTTCGAGGTTAATTTACGCCCTAAAGAGAGAATATTGTTGTTTTCTTCAATGTGTTCATTTTTTCTGTGCTTTTCGATCCTTGATAAGTAATCTTTCCTAGTCTTTCCCAAAAGTGTCTTATTTAAGTAAAATGCTAATGACTAATTGGAGATATTTAAAATACAAGAAACATTTGTTATATAAATCTTTATATGTCAACATTACAGATATATACCTGCTCATTTTGCCATCTAAAGTCAATGATTTCTTCAGAATATCGATGTGCCAGTCAATAATGGCTAATACTTAGGGCAGGGCACGTCTCAGTGTGCAAATGACTCGTCACACATAGATTATTCAATTTGGTAGTATTAATGGAAATCTGTTCAAAATACAAATTTCTTGGATCATCTAAGTTTGGTTATATAGATAAATATTTCCAAAACAATATATTATAAAGTGTTTTTTGAATAAACGATTGAATTAATTTTTATTGTTTCTCTATAATACATACTAACTTTACTTTGTTTGCAAGCGATAGATATAATTAAAATTTCCCAATCGTAAAGAATATTAAGTCTACTTTTAAAGTTTTGTACTTACAATACTGTTTATTCTGAATTTTATTGATGGACTATTTTCGTTTTGTCGATATTATTATCTCTTCTTAAATATATATACATATACAAGTGCATCTCTTCTTAATAATTAGTTGATCGTTTAAAATGTCAAGAATAATTACTTTAAGCCTTCATGATATAGCTAAGTTCTTTTGTAATGAATTATTTTGAGGTGATATATTTCCTCAGTTACTTATCATGATTTTCTTCTCTTTCTTATTACATTGTATATTTACTTGTTGTGTTTGAAAAATCTAAAATTTAAATCTCTAAAATTAGAAATTATTGCATTTTAGACTAATTATTTTTTCATAATTTTCTTTTCAGTCTTATTGTATATATATATATGTATATAGAATTTTCCTCATTTAACAAATGAAAATTTCAAAACTCATAAATTAGAAATTATTGCATTCACGACAAATATTTTTTTCATGAATTTTAACAACTTCTTATTTTTTATAAATGTGTATATGTTCTTTTCATCAATAAAGAAAGAAAATCAAAATTGTCAAAAAATTCAAATTGCGTCATTTCAGATAATTTATTTTTTCATGATTTTATTCTTATCTTGAAGTTTGAATATATATACTTGTCATCCTTGGAATATTAAAAATTTGGAAGTTAAAAAACAAAATTATGACTTATAGCCTTTATTTACTTTAAAATTTCGTATTCTTGGCAAGTAGGGGAAATCAGGAGTATTATACATGAACTCAAAAGAAATTGAGTTAACAATCCAATTGATATAGGGTATTTCTATTCACTTAACTATTACCGAATACTTGCGCTGCACTATCTGCGACGTGACCATTGTGATTTGATTTGGTGAGAATATTTTTATATACAAGCCTCTAATTGCGTCATTAAATCAATAAATATATTAAAAGGAAGATTTTAAAATTCAGTATAGATTTATCGTATAAATCTAATTTCGATATTATATATATATGCATCGTCTAGATCTCAGATGGATCTTTCTCTTACACAAAACACTAAAAGCAAACTTATTAAACTTCTTTGTAACTGAGGAAATATTTGAACAGATCTCCATCTTATACTATATCTTGTTTGTATAAAAACAAACTTCATAAATTTCTACATCAAGAGTGCCATAATTGGCTTTTAGATCCCTATAGAATATACAGCTATGGTATTTTGAAACACAGAAGGACAAATTATATGTATTAAAATTCAAATTGTAAATATATTTTAAAAAATAATAATCATTTTATTACAAAGATACTTTTCATAATATTTGTTTAGTCTATCAATTTTGAAATATTATATTTAGTGACGTCTGTATGCCCAACAGCATCTATTTCTACACAGCGAATATAAATTTTAATTTTATTGCCACCGGGAATCGAACCTTGAACCTTCGATATCCGAAATCAATGTGCAACCATTCTGCCAAGGCCACTTATTTAAAATTTTTGTTATCCTTTAAGAAAACCAATTATATTTTCAACTTCCTTTAATTTTTGTTTTCTTTCTATACATAAAGAAAAATTTCAAATTAGTCAGATTGAAAGATCATTAAGCGATTTAACCAAATAATAGAATAATTTACAATATTAGTTTTATGCTTTCTTATATAAAATAAAATTATATAAGATTTTCTTTGATCCGAATATACATTTCTAATATATATACATGTTATAAAAAAAAAAATACATTTTACACATCCAAAACGAGTATATATCCTGTCGTTAAATCGTTTATTAATATTTTCCATCCCCTCTTTCCAGCATGAATTTATATATTTTAATTGACCATTCATTTTGCGACAATTGTATCATATTTTGTGGCCCCTGTACTGGCGACGACAATATCATTATCGAATTTGGGAATGTACCGATTTTTATAATTTAAAATTTACCTTGTTTAGTATACATTATTTTTAATAGTTAAATTTATACAATATTATCATATACTCTAACGATCAGATCTTATATTATTCTCATAAATAAAATAACACTTCATTAATAAAATTTTGTTTCAAATAAGTTTGATTTAAAATCAAGCGTATACAAGTCCTTTGTGTAACACTGCTTCAAATTCATAAATTATTACGTTGCATTTTCTATAACTTTTTTCAGATACCTGTCAAACATATTAAATATTATATTATTTTCTTATGTTTTGTGTGATAGTAATTAAATTTTATGCTTTTTTATAAGCTAGTCTATACCACCAATGTCATGTCAAATTATAAGAAAAAAACAAGGATTTGCATATCTAGAAATTAAATAAAAGTCTTGACGAGGTTTTAATAATTTTTATTTTTTAAGCAATACGAATTTGAGTTTAATAAATTTTTTACAAGCCACAAAAAGATAATTAATTTAGAGATAATTGATGTTTTGTAAAAATTTAATTAAACCTTAGATTTAAAAACATAAAATATAAAACAGTAGTATTAAATTGAGGCATCCCTTACATCTTTATTTATAGTGAATTTTAAATTGTTGCTATGTACATAAAAAATTTGATATTTTTTTTGCAAATTTTCATATTCAGATTTAAAGACATTTAATATGTATATAAGAGCACTAATCTTTAAATGAATTATATTTCTATTTAATATTCTGCTACATAAGATTATTTTTTTCAAATAGAATTGTAAAATAAATCATAATGATTTGTTATTTATTATTCGCTCCTCAAACAAAAATAAAAAAATTTATGTTTATGGGGTTCAATTACTACTTATAGATTGTAGAAAAGAATGTTACAAGAAATAGACAAGATCTTGATGAATCCACTACTACAAAATTATCAATTTTTATGAATAAATTAATATTAATATGTATGTGTTGGAAATGCTGGAATAGGTTAAATTTTCTATATAAATTATATAGCTCTCTTGAATCAACTCTAGAAACATTTTGGTTAGTTAACCATAAAATTTTACGTGATAAAGTTCAAGGTGCAAATATAGCCTGTTCATTCTCTTGAGATCATATTATAAAAAGAAAAGCCAAAAAGGTGAATGATATTAAAATAGATTGAACGAGATAGATATACGATAAAGGATCAAGATTACATCTGGAATATAGTGGGAGCTCTTTTCGTTTTTCTTTTATTTGTAAATTTCAATGTACTAAAAGTTTTGATTTTTTTAAATAGGAAATTTAATTGATTTTAGAGATTAAAACTCTTGGTTTTCGACGATAAGTTAAAGAATATTCTTAAAATTTTATTTGACCAATAAATTTATGAAACAATAATCTTACTTATTATAAAGATCTTTTTTTTAGTTGTATTTCCTCTTATAGGTACATTTTTATAAATCATTCATTTTAAAGTTATCATAAAATATTTGTTTAAAGTTAGAAGAGTTGTGTTGTTTTTATATAATATATGAAATAAATTTACCATTTTCTGGCTGATTTTATAAATACATTAAGGTAATCTTAAGATTTGACAACGATCAATTACTAACATAGAAAATTACTTGATCGACATTTCAACATCTCCATATTTGAGCTAGGTTTTCTTTTTGCAAGGAGTTTTTATTGTGTGTAATATGCTAACTGAATAAGTTTACGATACATGTTTCTTAAAAATATTTTAGATAATTGTACCAGATTAATAGTTATGTTTCAATACTATCTTTTAAGATATTGTATAGATTTTTAACTTTTTTAGTAAATATGTCTATTTTTAAATTTATAATGCGAAATTTAAGTGCTATAAAACATCTGAAGTAAAGACGATTATGTTAGAAATGAAATATTTCTTTCTTAAAATTATTTAATTTTTTAATTTATATAACTATATTATATAAGCATTTGTTATAGCATTACAAATAAATAACAATATGACTAATTTAATTATTTATTTAATTATTGAACTTTATAATAGCAACTTGCTTCCTGATTTTTTTAGAATTCTCAAAAAGTTCATTTCCAATTGTAAAATCTATTTTGAATCTTCTTAATATGTCTTGAATGGACCGCTTAAACGTTGTAATAATATAGAACATAGATCATCTTATTTTTCATTGTAGAATATTATTGTTGAACTAAAAATCTTTATAAAATCTAACTAATTATCGTTTAAATATGAGTGTAAGGACGTTTTTTACCAATTTAATTTAAGCAACACTTAAACTAGTGTGGGCTTTTCAAATTATAATATCATAAATTAAAATATAACCTTTTGGGCGCTAATGGAAAATCGACCCCTCTACTTAAAACAGTATAAAAAAAATTATCACTTCTTTAAAATCAAAAAATCTCTCAATTTTTTACTCTTTTGTCTATTTTTTTTTCTGGGAGGTCGATTTTCTAAGCTATAGTATTTTTTTCCATTGTCTTACCCATTATGCTAGTAGAAGGAATTTTAATAAAGGTAGGAGAACTTGATCCTTGGAATCTTATATTCCAAGATAATGGCATGGCAATTACACTTTTGTTAGAAATGGGTTAATAAAACCTGTAATGCAATGTGTATCTAATTCTTGTGTAAGAAACATGAAAAAAAATTAAAACAGCTTCCTTCATTGATGGGAAAGGGTACAAATGCCCAAGTAAAAAATGTAAAAGAAAGTGATCTTCAAAAAAAAGCACCAAATTTTTTAAATTGAATATAGAATTTAAGAAGATTCTAAGGTGCTTGTATTGTTGGGTCTTTTCATACACCAATTATCAAGCTATTAATTTTTGTCAAATAGCCGAGTATACATACATTGAATTTATTAATGTATTAATGGATATTATAAGGTAGGCTCCTTCTAGAATTGAAAAGATAGATGGAGAAAATGCACGTATTAAATTGATGAAACGGCCATATGCAATGGTCTGGTGATTATTAATTCAACGTTTATACAAGACGATACTCAAAGTATACAATGGATACTTGGAGGAGTTATAGAAGGTGATGGAACGAATTTTTTGTTTCATTAGTTCCTAATAGAAAACATGAAACTCTTTTAGAAGAGTTTAAAAAAATATATATTCCCAGAAACTATTATTGTTACTGATGGATATCCATCATATCCTAAAGCTGTGGCTAATTTTGGATCAGTACATAAAATAGTAAATCATAGTAAGGGATTTGTTAATGGAGAGGGTGGTCATACAAACCAGATTGAAAATTTCTGGTCCCACTTAAACCACGATTATAGAAAAAGAAGTGGGTTAAACCATAATCGTATCCCTAAATTTAGAAGAATTTTCTTGGCGTAAAAAGACATTGCCAATATAAGAAAATATTCAATTCCTCATGCTTTTGCTTTGCTTTTAGAAAAATGTTTGGTTACTCAATAAATATGATTTTTTCTAGGGGGTCGATTTTCCTAGTAGGACCGAATTGTTGTTCATTCCATCTCGATTTTTAAGAATTTTGATATATATATATAAAAAAAACATTAGATTTTAAAATATTTGAGTTAATTGAAAATATTAATTATTAATAGAAATTCTTTTATTGTTAGTTGCAGTGGATCTTTTGATTTTCAAATTTTTTTTCCTTCAATTTCTCTTTCAATTTAAAATAAGCTTTTTCAATCTTTGCTGAGTCAAGATTATATTTCGAAATAATATTATTTTTATCAAGCTCAACAGTTTCTTTGGGGGCGTAATAGTGAACAGTACTTGAATCAATAATTAATGAAATCAAATTGCATATATTTTTTTCCACTATATCTTCGTATTTCTGTCGAATATCGTATTTGTATACCATATTTAATATTTTCTCGAAAATTTTTAGTAAGTCAATGTTACCTACATTAGATTTTTTATAGTTATTATCTTTATCTTTTTCTAAATTTACTTTTTTCTCAGAATTTATCACAAATTGATTATTTTCATTAACTAAATTTTTGTAATAAAATTGATTCTTACCTGTACTCATATTGAACATTTTCATAGATTTATTTACTACGTTATAGAACATTTTTGAACAATTTGCTTCGGAAATATTTTTATTGTTTTCGTCCGTAATAACGTCTGCAATATATTTTATCTTACCAAATAAATTATCCTCATTTATATCATTTTCATTGATATATTTTTCGGCTTCTAATATTAGACAATAAGCAATTAATCGCATTTCTTCTTTCGTTGAATTATTAAAACATGACAATAACTTTTCTGGCAAATCTATCTTGCTAATTTTAAAGCCCTCTTTATCTCTTATTTCATTGTAAATTTTTTTATCTATTATTTTCTTGCGTAAAAACAAATGCGTCAATATTATACTTATAGATGTATCTGCTTTGTTAAGAATTCTTTCAATTAAAAATCCAATCAAAAAGTTAAATTCAAATAATCTATAAAACATAGTAATGACACAAAAATTTCTGATGTTATTATATCTTACAAGTATTTTATTAAATTCATCGGAACAATTTCTAATTTGAAAAGTTTCCTTTAGATCTTTCACCTGAACGTTTTCGCATGGATCATAATGAATGTTGACAACAATTACATTTTTTTTTTTAGAGTCCATCTTAATTTCAAAGATAGGATTATCATTAATAATTATTGTAATATTTTCGTTATCAAATTGTTTCTGTAATGCATATTTGGGCTTCGAAATCATGTAAAAATTCAGATAAGAGAACTTTATAATTCCATGAATTTTTTCAAGTATATGTTTGTCTCTTTTACTTTCTGCATTCAGTTCTATATCAACAAGACATACTAGTTCTGAAACAGAAAATTCGAAAAAATAACGAATATTGTTTGCTTCGAAACTCAAACCAATACAATAATTATCTTCCGAACCATTTTTATAATAATACAACGAAGATTTCATTATTTCTATGTTAGAAGGGTCGTTGCAAGATTTGATGAAAATAATAATGTTTGTTAATGGTCCACTTAGACGGCCGGTGATTTTATAATAAAATACAAATCCGTTATCTTTAACTCGTTTTACATGTCTAAATTTCTTTATTTTTTCTTGCAACAATTTCATAATTGGGAATCGTATAACATCTATGAATTTGTATAAGAATACAAGAAAATACTCTGAAGGGTTATAAAGTATATTTCCTAAGTTCATTTCCAATTCATCGATTATATTATCAATAGATTTTTTATCATGGACAATATGAAAAGAACTTAATTTTGATTTGTTACTCGCAAGAGGGGACAAATTGGTGTCATTAAAATGTAGACCTTCAATATTGAAAACTATTTCTTTTTCATTGCAACGAGCTTCTAGAATGATGCTTGAATTTGGATTTGAAACATCAAAAGGCACATAATCATTATTTTGTATTTTTTCCATAAATTTCTCAGTAATTTTTTCAAATAAAATCTGGTTCTTTTTAGAGAATATAACTGCAAAAAACATTTTCACAATTTTCATAGGGGCTGAGTTGTTTTTATTTATTTATAGACAAAATTCGAAAGAAATTTATTAATTAATTATCATCGGTCTTTAAAATGGCATATTCTTACTTTAAAGACAATATTTTTTATGTTTTCAATGATTAAAATTTGCAGCAATCAATAAGAAATTCAAGGAAAAAATTAATGGAGGTCAAATTGAAATTAAAATATTATGTTATATATCTCTTATCTTTCAAATCACATGTACATAGAATTTATCACAATAATATGATATTAATTACAAAATTTTAAAATATTTTTATATATTTTCTAATAATATTAAATGATTTATAATAAAATAACTAGTACTTTTTAATTTTTTTAAATTTGATAAGATCAAATCAGCTGTTTTTTAATCAATGAATTGTTCAATTATTGGCAAAAATCAGCATCTTTGTAAAAAAAACTGGGAGGTCAAAATTTTTAAAAAATTGCCCCTTTTTTTAAAAAAGGAAAGGAATAGAAAACTTCAGAAAAAACATAAGGAGTGTTTAAGACTTAAAAATGTAATAAAATTAACATTAAAATAAATAAAATGAAATAAAAACATAATTTAGATAATGCTTTGAAAGTGTCTTGGCTCTCATTTCTTATAAGCATATATAAAGTTAGATATATTTCAGCAAGTTCATAAGTCCTACAAATAAAGGGTATAGAGGCTTTTAAAGACCTCCAATTTCCTTCTATGGTGTTTGTATGTCCACCCGTCTCTCTGTCCCTAAATGTTAAACTGTGATTCACAGTTCTAAGGTTTGTATAATAATTTTTAACAAAAATATATGCTTTCCACATATCAGAATGGATGATTGAATTAAAATCAACATGCTTAAAGAGGAGCGGAAGCAGCGTATCTTTGTTTCTTTTGTTTATTATAACAACAACTATCTTCTTTTCTTCTGTTCTTTCTACCATTCTTAAACCAAACCCCTTAACAAGCCTTCCCCTATGATATTTATTTTTCTCAATTTAACTCTCATCTATTTCTACTGTCGTGGCCAGTACAAGGGGCACAAAATATGATACAATTGTCGCAAGATGATTGGTCATTAAAATATATAAATACATACTAAAAAGAGGGGATGGAAAATATTTTTAAAAAGCTTAACGACATCTACTATAACATTACCACTCATTTTTTATAATTATTTGCATACTGTGGTATTTCTCAGCGGGACCTTCCCCGTACTGAGAAAACTCTCTACTATATTTGTTATAGTGTTTTGATTATGTTTAATATAATTTTTACTGTGGTTAAAATATTTATTGTTATTATGGTTCTTGTTCATTCTCTCTGAAATACTTGCCCCTAAACAAATTATTTTTATTTATACAAAAAATAATTCTAGAAAATTCGTTGAGATTTTTGACATCTCAACAATTCAAAAATCCCATGTGGTTAATACCACACATACTTCTCGTAAATTTTTAATTTATAGAATTTCTCAGGGGTGTAACTTACATTTTGTACATTACATCCTAAAATTTCGATATATGTAGCACTTTAATCCCCATTATCCACAAATTTATTATTTTTAACATCAGTAGATGATCTAGTCTAGTGTTTTTCAAATAATGAATTATACGGACTGAAAATCTATGTCTGCACTTTCCAGCTTTACATCTTAAGTAACTAGTTTCTTTGGTTACTATACTTATATACTAACCAAATTTTATACATTTTTGGTTGTATTTCTTGTTTGATATTAATATATAAATCTTCAAACCTTTCATTGTTCTTCATTTTTTTCCTATTTAAAAAAGGGGCAATTTTTTAAAAATTTTGACCCCTGTTTTTTACACTAATGCTGATTGTAGCCAAAAATTGTGTAAAAAATATAATACCTTTTCGAAAATTTTTTTGTGGTAATGTATTAAATGAGCCGACACTAATTCGAAGCGTCTTTTTTGATAGATTGAAAAATTTAACATGATATCAAAATTACGTATAGAAATTGAAGATGGCAATTCGACAGATCAATTATCATTATGATGGAAATTTTTTTTTATATAGGTAATGTAAAAAATTTGATATTCAAATAATTTTAGTATGTTTTTATTGTTTTATAAATTTAAAATTCCGAACAAAAACATTTTTCCTTGAACATGAATTTTTTTAGTTTTTGCATGGGTAAAGAAATTCTTTATGTTTCAATCTACTTTTTTTAATCGAAAGCATTAAGTTATGTCTGGTGCAATTTTTTTTTTCATTTGATCTCTATAAAGATCTCTGCAAATGACTATATGATTTTCATATCGTAGTCCGTTGTTTTAATCTTTACAAAGCCAAAAATAAAATTGGTACTTTGGGAATGAATAAAATCGCGAATAGAAAAAAAAAACTTATGCCGAAATATATTATTTATCATTACAGTTACTTTATCACATATTAACTTGCTGGCTTTGACATTACAAGAGTAGACGATTTATCAACTTGTAATCGTTTTTTATTAATTTATCTATACCTCAAACACGTTGTTCTTATGAACACAAGACTGTTGAGGGACTTATTTTGTATATTAATTATTAGATAAGATGGACATTTTGTTCATATAAAATAAAATTAGAGCTCACAAAAATATAAAAAATATTTGATGGTATATTATAGCACATATAAAGCAATAAAAACAAAAAAAACAAATCTCTCGGTTGCATCTTCTTTTAATTATTTGACCAATTCTATTGTCTCTTAATTTTGATATGTAAAAACTTAAAGTTAAAGTGAATTTGTACAAAAAAATTGTGAAAAAAAATCATTCTATAGAAGTATTTTTGGCCTTAGTGAGATATCTCTCTTTTCTATATATTATTTCGTATTATATATTTGAATACCAGGAGTTGTTGATTTAGAATATTCTATGTTATTAGAAGCAATAATGTTAAAATGAAAGATTTTTGAATTGAAGAACAAGCAAATAATTTGACATGTTCCTTTCCTTCAGATGCAACAAAGTCTTATTTTCAGTAAATTGTCGTGATTTTAAACTTTCGGGTTCATCGTATTATTGGTTGATGCAACAAAGCCTTGGACACATACCACAGATTATTTATCATATGATGTGATTATTTTATTAATTTTTGATGTTTATGGGAAGATGATATTTAAGTACGTTTTCCTTTTTATAATGTTATAACCGTCATCGTTGATTCTTTTTAACAAGCAATACAATTTGGCTTGGGGAAAGCAAGTAGTCTGAACTTGATAAAAAAGTAATATTGTTTGTTTTTGTGTTTATCTAGCTAACAAAAAAAAACTAAAAGTTGCTTTGAATCTGTTAAAATCGAACTTAACTCATAAAAAAATCACGGATAGTTTTTTTTGTAGCATTATACTGTCTAAAAGATTTCTAATTTGGCCGAATATCGAAATTTTTTTTTTGTAAAGTTTATAACTTCATACGGTTCAAAAATGTGAAATTTAAATTTTTACTGTTGTGTATTTCTGGGATTTGGATATTTATAGAAAAATATTTTTTATAACTTTTAAATATAATTTTTATTTTTTTGATTTTGTTGTTATGATGATAATATCTATTATTTTTCATCTTAGACTTCATTTTTTTTTGTTGCATAACTGCACACTTCTTAACAAACTTTCTTTTAAATTACATTTATAATTCAATAATTTATTCAACAATAAATAAAAGCGTTTGTGTACTTCAAAATGTAGTATTAACTATGCAACTTCTGTAGTTTGTTTGACTTGGCGTGATAAGCTGTACAAGGCGGTGGCGTGTTTTGAGTGGTGTGCGACAGATGATATTTATGACACCTTAAATTTAATGTAGTCTTGTATTACATCTAAAAATCAATATCAAAGACATTTATTATTATTTTTAAGATGTTTATAAGATATAAACTTTCATTTTTTGATGCCTTGTTATCTGATTTTTTTAAAGATAGATTTTTCTGTATGGATAATAATCTTTGTTAAATTTATAAGATAGCGATAAAAATTTGTTATTGGTAGTAGCTTTTTTTGGTTGGACGTTAAATTGTTTCTACTTCATGATGCAGTTGGAACAACTTAAATGATAAAAATAACCACGATAATTATTATTTGATTTAATTAAACTTGTGTGCCTGGCCCAAGTGAATTAAGATCTAGTAAAGAAAAGCGACCCTTGGACTTGAGAACCTATATCATCCTTGTGATGACTTATCAATCTATAAAAACATTTGTTGATCCGTCCTATTTTGAGCTCATGTCTGAAGCACTCTAATGTAGATCTTAGAGCTAACTATAAGACTAGGTAAAATACGACATAAGTGCTCGTATCCAGTTTCCGAAAGGATTCTGATAACCCGGTCAGGCAAATTACTTTAAATACGGGTGGTCGACGAAGCCTAATCAAATGCTATGTTTGTGATGGGGAAGAGTAAGAAGCTGTGTATAAGAAAAAGATGATTGTAAGAAGTTTTAAGCTAGACAAAGATGCTTCTCCTCGGGTAACAAAGCCATGCTTGTTATATATATTCGCTAGAGGCCATAATATACGCTATTTATAGTATAGATAAAAACATTTGTTCGGTGAAAAATCCAATAGATGCGGCGATTCTGTTGCAAGAAAAAGTTAAATGTAAGAGTTTTAAAAGTAAAATCTTCACGTTTAGTTTAAATGATCTTACTCAACTTTCGGCAGTCAATATGCAATGTTTCGCCAAATTTCTTGTCTGCAAAGAAAAAAAAATTTTAGATATTCTGGGAACAGGGAAATAGCGTTGTGTTTGGATTGAAAACTGACAATAAAAAACTATTCAAAAAAACAACTACGACAACTACAGTGTTTTTTTTAATAATTATTAATGGTATGTTACAAGTAGTATTTATATGGTCTCATTATTAATATTTGTGCGTGGTGTCTGAATTTGCAAAACTAAAAAAAAAACATATAATAAATTTTATTATAATCATAAATAAAATAATATATATGATATGTATTCTACTTTTTAAACTAAAAACAAAAAATCATCTTTGCCCTTCTAGAGTAGATTTGACTAAAAATATCATAAAAAATACAAACGTTATGAATATAAAACATTTTTTTAAATACTGAAACTATAATATCTAAATAAGATTTTTGTTCCAATCAAAAAGCATTAAGATGAACATCGATATAATACACTACAAAACATAATGTGTAATAAGTATAACGTAAATATGCTGCGTCATTTTATATATTAGAAAAAAAGGTACTTATAGTTTGTTATTAAAAACATTTCTTGATACATAACGCACCAGGTGTCGATTTCAGACGAGCACCATAAAGGTTTTCTATTTTTAAGATGTATAAGATCTTATTCAATTATAGGTTGTGTTAACGGAATCAATGAGTTTATCATGTAAATTGTATGTATCCAGGTTGTTTTGTTTTTGTCATTCGAACGTCCATATTAAATCCAGAAATTATGTAAGTTTATAGTTCCCAATGTACGAAAGTAGTATATAGATATAAATAGTCACCCGGCACATTTCAAGTAGAGCTTCTTTATAAATTAATTAAAAAACTAATCGAAATTGTTCGAGCGGTTTTTCGTATTTTACATTTTTCGGATTTTGTATACACCGGCAAACCCATGTAAGTCAAATTTATAATGTAGCTCATATAATGTTGTTTATTGTGTTTGGTGTAAAACGAAATGCGATATGTAAATACTAGTACGGTGCTTTTTGTGTAATACGATGAGATTTCTTTAATAATTAACATCTAGTTTATATTATTTTCTTGTAAACTTTTATGATACTATTTATATGTATAAAAATCTTGTTACAAAGATAGATGTAACGTTGGAGCTCAAAGCACTGTTAACTTCAATGAATAGGTGATGACTAGGAATATCTTTGTAAGAGTTGTATAATTTTCTCGGTACTTGTTTTTTTGATATTTGAGCATGTTTGCTTCAAACACAAAAAATGTAAATAAATATAATAAACCTTGTTTGACTTTCTCTACACTTCATACTGCATGATTTAAATATCATGTTATTAGTATAAGCTGTATGTATTTTTAATCATTAATTGAGTTTTATTGATATCACAATTAAGATTCTTAGCATTTTCAAAGGTTGTATTATTCATAAACTGTTTTATATTAATGTAACTTTTTCTTTAAAGCTATTTCATGCATTCATTGAAATTTATAGATAAGTTTAATCATATGATAGGTTTTGTTAAGAACCACCAAATAATTAATCTTTTAAGACCGTTTTATTTAATAAAATATACAAACGATACACATACAAACTATAAATTACTTATCATATCTTTTTTCAGAGGTCAATGATATAATATATGCCTTTCATTTTTTTTTGATAAAGTTTTTCTTCATTTACGTATTGCTATATATGTTTACATCATCAAATCCTTTTCAGTTGGATATTTTCCTAATATATTATGTTTTTCGGCTTTTAGATTATTGTAAGTAGACTTTTTCAATCCTATTCTACTTGTGTCTTTGGTTTTCTATGACCTCGTTGTTTTGCAACGAAAATCAGCAATATAGTCTTAAGTCTTGTACTAGATCCAAAATACTCTTATCTTATGTTTGCATGTCGTGTCAAAAACTCTAAAGCCCGCCTGTACCAGAATTCGTGGCACTATTTCAATAGAGATTGAATGTATGTTTATCATCAGATGTTGAATTAAATGATATAGTTTAATTGTTTTTCACAACAAAGAGGCATATTATTCGTGTAAACTTTAAAAACGGAAATATTTAATTCTCAATATGATAATATAACTTTTTTGATACAAAATTAGAGGGTATAATCGGAACTTTTTAGCAATTATACACAGAATATTTGTCTTATGATGTATATAGTATCCCGCAATTTTTCATCTATAAACATGATGGATTCATAGTGTTGAGTTAACTATCTTTGTCACTCACTCTCATATATACTGCAACGAAAGACTATTTATCAATACAACACTTATCTAAACTTTTTAGCTAATCTAGTCTACTGAATCATTAATGGGATGTCATGAGAAGTTTGTATGCCTTTTGTATTTAATTTCTCATAAAGAAAACTCAAACAAAATGTCGTTTTATTTCATAATCTTTTATATCACACTATGACCGTTTTTACACCTTACTGTTGTTAACCCCTTTGCTTTTGGTCTTACAGCCATCGCATATATCTGTCAAACTATTTTTTTCTATATTTCTAAGTTACACTAGTTTTATGACTAATCTAATTCTTTCATTTTCATTATTTTCAAATAGAATTCAGATATAGCTAGTAAAAATCAGACCCCCTAAATAAATGAGGCAAATTTGAAAGTAGTACGCGGGGAAAGGGTTGATAGTTTTGTTCCCTTTTAATCTAATTATTACAAAAGTATAATTTCGCAATAGACAACTTGCATTGATTCTGAGCTTTCATAATATTTAAAGGAAATCTGTTTTCAAATTTAATCATTTTTCTCACATTTTTTTTCAATAATATTTTTTCTTAAGTTGTTTTTTTCCTTCTTTGATTATTTTGCCTAACTAAATTATATATTACTGTTAATTCTACATAAATAACTAGTAAAGAATAGTATTTAAACCACAAATTTATTTTGTTTATAATAATAAATCTCGCCCTTCTTACAAGTAATTTCTTGACCTTGTGTACTTAGATACAATATTAGCACATTTATTACTTGTTTTATAGATATTTTATATGATATAAAAGAATTCTATAGCTCTTAAATCATTTTTTATATAGGAGAGCTTAGATTAACGATTTGAATTAATGTTTATATTCATATATTGCAAAAAAAAACGTTAAAAAATTTTCTATATTGGGCTACAGTATAGGAAATACTATGAAAAAATCGGCGTCAAAGGACAATAATGTTTTCCTCGCTAGAAAACATTATGCTACTAATCGAGAAAGCATATTATAATAATTTGGCAAAAACATATTACATAGTGTAAAATCAAAAAGAATATAAAGTTTAGCTATTAAATTTTAATAAATCGCGTAAATACTTATTCATAGCATTAAAACATTTTAAATATTTCTTCCTTGTTCTATGAATGACAATAAAATTTTTTGTTATTTGTCTAAAATGATAGACAATATCTATTTCAACATTATTTAAAGACACAACATCGCTATTATATAAGGTTAGTATAGAAATTATTGAGGTTTTCTTAAACAATGCAAGTATCTCAATCCAAAATTTATTTTTTTCAATTATGATACAAGTATGCTTATTATAAACTAAATTTGACTTTTCTCTTAATTCCAACCCCGCAATGATATATGTGAAAAAATCTTTTATCATTAGAAAATTAGTTTTAAAAATTTTTGAAACTTCATCTCTTTCAATTGCCTCAAATATTTCCAAGAAATGGTTTTTATTGTGATATAAATGAGTAAACATTGTTTTTGTAAATAATCTGTTTTTTTCATATTCATTTCTAATTTTGTCGTTAAATTTTGGTAGATTATCATTAGTGTCAATATTTAAATTATAAATCATGTCTAATTTTTTTTTATTAAGCTGTAATTCACTTTGACATTTTCTTGACAATTTAATTAGTAGTTTTACTTTGAGAGTTTTTTCTTTTTTTACCAAAACTGTTTTGTCAGAAGAAGATAATGCTTTTGTCGGAGTTACAAGATCATGAAGATCCTCTGGCTTGTAGAGTTTAGAAAGATCTTTTTCGACGCTTAATGATCCTGTTTCTGATTTTTTAGAACCCGAAAATATCTTTGTTTCAGACGTAGAGCATTCAATGTTTATGTTCCTCGTTTGCAGGTAATTTGTTCTTTTATCATTTTCTAGTTCAAAATTTTGATCTGTCACTATGGGAGGATCGTTAGATGCAAATGTTGTAATAAAATAAGAAGGCTTGATATATTCTTTTACATTTTGCAATAAATGATATGTTTTTTTGGTTTTTTCATCAAAACTTAACAAATTTTTTTTGTTTTGCAATAATATCGTAGAGCCTTCATTTATACTTTTCATTGGTTGAAACATTACTCCTTGTTCAGACTTCATAAAATCTAGTTTTTCATTTTGATCGTTACCATGTAAAGAAATATTACGATTTCTAATATTGTCAACATCTTCGTCTATTATAGTAAGATATTCTGAGCAATAAACTAAACATATAGACAACATTATTTTATGGGTAGATTTACTTTTTTTAATTTAGAAATAAATTTTAATAATAGTTAATGTATTTATTTTATAATACAAAAAGTGAATTATATCCAAATAAAACTTCTATTTACTCACAGGCACAATATATGAAGATGTAGTTCGAAATACATAATATAAATTGTTAACGAGATTCAAATAATTTTAGTGATTTAATTAATATTTTGTTATAATTTAATCAGACAGTTAATTTTGTATTGTCTCAATATTTATTTAAAACATCAAGAAGCCACAAATAAAATACAAAAGTGGTAGAGAATAACGATTGGCATTTATTTAAACGTATACTATATTGAATTCCACTCTAGTCTAATTGTCAGTATAAATACTCTATTTTCTATTTTAAGCCTTGTTTTAAAAAAATTGAAGCTGCCAGTACGATTAAGACAAACAAAAATTTACAAGTATGAAAGATGGTCTTGATAAGATATAAAGTGGTCATAAAATAGCAAAAAAATATATATATACGTTGTTTAAACGGAATCGTGTTAAAATAGTGTGTAAAATATAAAACAGGGTTTACTCTTATTATTCATTTATCCCTATAGATAGTTTTTGTTTTTGTTAAACATGTTTTCGTTTATTTTTTTATGTATCAAACAGATTCTAGGCTTAGTATACATATTAGTATAGTTACTATACATTAATTATTTTGCCTTTGAGTAAGACAATTTTTTGTATTGACGATCGAAAAAACATAAAATCTTCTTGCTTTTTTTTTGAATTCTAAATTTTTATATAACATATGTTTACAGTAAATTTCATATTTTTTCCCATTAGTAAAATATCAGATACTTATTCAAATGCTTATTTCTTGATATTATACTTCTAGCAATGGAATTTACGTATGCTAATATTGATTATATGCGGTCTGTCAAACCATTTACTATTATACGTTTCAATACGTAATAAAATTTAGTCGAGCGAAAAAAAGTTTATGGAATAAGTATTTAATAGTTTAAAAACAATAAATTATCATTTTATTTTGGTTAGCAGGTAATTTATTATATCTTTCTTTTTTTTTGTTTTTACTTCTTTGCATTTTACGCTTTAAGATTAGAAAAATGGGGCTAAAAATAAAAACGTTGAAGTTTATTGGCAAGGATGGCTCAGGTGCAATACTCTATGGAAGTAGTAGATTTAAAGAAGCATTTTATAGTAACAATATGAAAATAATGTTTAGTTTTATAGCGTTGGTGTTTATTTGGAGTTTTACTAAAGGAACTCATTAGCGGAGTGATTTAAATTATCTAAAGATACATCTTTGAATCATTTATTGTCAACAGAAATTTGTAAATTGACGGTGTTATGATATAATATAACAGCAATTTCATTTATCGCAAGTTTTTTGGAAAAACATTGCAGATTTCTAAAGATTTATAATAATCATTATGAATAATATAAAAATTATAAAATAAAGTTTGAGAATAAAAAAAAGAAATTGTCAAATGTTATGTCTAAAGACTATCTAGAATTATTGCAGGCTAACTTAAATAATACTTTCGGCTTTATATTTATGAAACTAAATGGATTAGTTAGATTATGAATCAGGATTCCTTGTATATAATAAGGAAAGAAATGTTTAAAAACTTATCAAAAAAGGATTTTGATGTAAAAAAAAAATGTTAAAACTTATGTTTAGAAAATAAACGGGTACTTTTTTTGTTTCACAAGATTTAAGAAAAGTGTATAATAGTATATTGAGTTACATAAAAGATATTACACCAATAGCAGATGCTACATACCCGAAGAAAGATACATGCAAACTTGCTCATGGTAAACAGTTAAACGATTTTTGAAGACAAAAATTAAGAACTTTGCAGGCATATAATTTTTATTATAGAAAAAAACGCAGAAAAGTGTTAATGTTGTTCGATTAATCTATCAGGTAAAAAAACTTAGAAATATTATGAATTAACCTTAAAAAAATAAAGAAGCTGATGTTGCTGGTTTCTCAATTATAACTCAAAAAATGAAACGAACATAGAAAGACTATAAGAATTGTTATATTAAAATTTATACACAGTTGTCTTTAGTAAAAGGTTAAAATTATGATGGCGTATGAGGTTTGGTATGGCCCACAACTCTACAGAATTTTATACTGCACTGTTAAATATATTAAAGCATAAACATGCATTACAAATTATTATCAAAAATTTCAGTTATATTAATTGAAAATTAGAGATCAGATGACGAACTAAAAGAAATGTATGGCATTCAAGAAATTAATAGAATGTTGAGCGGTAGTACAGAATTTACTAATGAAACGGGATATATAGAGAAATTGGGTTGTATCTATAGTTGAACTTATATGATTAAAATAAATTCTTATTGATGCTTTATTCTATGTTTATGTAAAAAACATTGGATGCTAACAAGTACTTAAAATGGGTGTGTCCTTAAAAGATTTAAACCACCTTAGGAAATGAAAGAATGTATAATTACGTACAGAAAAAGGAGTGTTTTCTTGAACGCAAGACAAATTACGCAGTATATAGTGTGTGTCTTAGAAAAGGAAAGTAGAATTTGATAAAAGTAAAGCAGAAACGAAAGTGTAATAATAACTGTTAATTAATAAAAAAAATTGGACAAAGCATTAGGGTAATATTGATAATTATAATTTAAGTTTTTATAATAGCAAAAAATGATTTCAGAGATGCTGTGAATAGTACAACACGCAAAGTCCTGATTTAAAATAGTCTAGAGAAAGTTATTTAAATGTTTAAGAAGGTTTTATAGAAAAATTATAGGGAGGATTGAAAGTTAGAATGACAAAAAAAAATTTACAGAGGTGTAATTAGTGCAGTAAAATTAGTTTTATACAGGTAATGTTGTTAAAATTGTATATGTAAATTTTTAAAACTTGCTCAAAAATTGAAGATACTTAGAAAAGACTCTAAAACGTTAAAGGTAAATTGTTTTATTGATTTTGAGCAAGGCAGACCAAGGAGTAATATTTTACTCTACTAAGTTTTTTTAGGTACAAAAAAAAATCTTAGATTTAATTCATGCCATTTATAAAAGTAAAATAGATCATAAAAATGTTATTATATTCTATACAAAAAAGATCTAATTTCAGAAAAAAATTTAACTTTGTAATAAACAATAAATTGATATCGTATTTGTGCTATATTTTTATATTTTTTTTTGAAAACAAGATATAAAAAAATAAGAATAAATTATTTTATAAGTTATAAGTGCTTAACATAATTAGGGTTTAATATTATTACTGATTATAACATCCCCCCTCCAGACGGTTAGTCTCCTTCAACATACTTTAAATCCCCTACACCCTTAAGATCATAATGCCTTTTTTTCACCAACCTTCCATTCTCTAATCTCACTATATATGAATCCCCTGGACATAGCTCAATCACTCTTCCCATGTCTAAAAATCGACCCTTACTATACTTACTACATCCCTTTAAATTCTCATTCTTGGCAACCCTAACTATCTGGTTCCTTTTGAACTTTTCTCTAAACCAACTTTTAAACTGTTGCGCATACTTTCCCTCTGGACTATTCTCCATACTAACATTTCCTGTATTATCGGTTAAAGCTTCTACTGGCGTGCACTTAATACCAGCATGAAAACTTAAATTATATTTCTCAATAGCTTCATAAACCTTGTTCTCGAATTTCTCTTTTTGGCTCTTTAAAATACTATCTCTTACAGTTCTAATAACTCTTTCTACTCTTCCATTACTTCTGTGCGACTCAACGCTGACCTTTCTATGACTAATATCCAAATTTCTACATAGCTCGGTAACTTTTTCGTTGCAAAACTCTTTACCATTATCCGTAATGATTTCCTCTGGTTTTCTACCCTGTTTACACAAATCCTTGATAAATTCGGCAATTCCAGATGCGTGCTTGCTCTTCAATACTCTGCCCCATAATCTCCTTGTAAAGTAATCAACTGCCAAAACAATAAACGCTTTCTCATCCCTAAATTCTATTAAATCTAAGCCAACCTTCTCTAAATATCTTGTCGTGTTCACTAAATCAGTACCGCCACTCGTTTTTCTATTAAAAATCTGACAAGTCTCGCAATTCTTAAGGACCTTTTCGATCTGATCCTTAATTCCTGGCCAATAATACTGTTTCCTCAACTCATAATATACCGTTGTTCTGCTTCTGTGGCTCAAATTTACATGACAATCCATTATTAATCTCTCTCTGTCTTGTTCCAAAGGCATCTCGCCTTCTCTACCACTATCAAATACCCAGTATTCTTTACCTTCTACAATTTTTACATGCTTATTTCTTTTCCCTTCTTTTTGTCTATCACGGCGTGTTTCATTTCTCTTATTCTTTGCATCTTTTTCTTTTGTATATACCCTACTTAGCGCATCGGCTACGACCATATTTTCTGGAGTTCTATATTCTATCACGAAATCAAATTCCTGAATCTTCTCGACCCATCTATTAATTCTAGCATTCTTGAAGTCGGGCTTGTTTCTTATTTCGCCCAACGCTTTATGATCAGTTTCTATTCTAAATTTCCTACCTCTTAATTCATATTCAAACTTTTTAACGCCCCAAAAAACTGCGTACATTTCTTTTTCTGATATACCATAATTAACTTCCGTAACGGTAAACTTCTTAGACGCCCACTGTACTGGCACCCATTCTCCTTGATTATTTTTCTGTAACAGTACTGCGCCCATGCCTACATTACTAGCGTCAGTCCTCAACAAAAATTCTTTATCATAGTCTGCTATTTGCAGCTTTCCTAGGCCTTTCAATACTTCTTTTAAATTATTAAACTCGTTTTTCATATCATCCGTCCACTTCCAATTATCATTCTTCCCTTTTAAACTATCTGTCAACCTAACTGTCAATCCAGCGTAATTCTTAATAAAATCTCTGAACCAACCCGTCATTCCTAAAAATCTTCTTACATCTGACACGCATGTTGGTATCGGAAACTCTAGGGCTTCATTTTTCTTTATCTCTGACGGTATTATATCTTCTCCATTTAAAGTGACTCCCAATAATTTAACTTCCCGTTGACAAAACTGAACTTTATTTGCATTCAGCTTCATATTGTTTTCCTTCAGTCTATTTAATACCCTTTTCACTAATTGCTCGTGTTCTCCTATCGTTCGGCTGTACAACACAATATCGTCCATATACACCTCTACTCCTTTGCCTTTCATATCTCTAAAAATCCTATCCATAATTCTCTGCAATATCTGCGGGCTATTCTTATATCCCATAACCATAGAGTTCCATTCATAAACCTTGCCATTAAAATCAAACGCCGTCTTATGTTTATCCTCCTCCTCTATCTCAATACTATAGAAGGCCTCTTTTAAGTCGAAAACCGTCATATATTTTGCACCTTGTGTAGCTCTTACAACATCTCTTATGTTAGACAATCTATACTCGTCCTTTTCTACAATATCGTTCAATGCCATCAAATTACTAACCAGTCTTATCTCACCATTTGGCTTTCTGATTGACCTTATAGGATTCCTCCAACTTGAATTTGACTCTCTTATCACTTTCCTTTTTAATAAATCTTCTAGATGTAGCTCTGTATCTTTTATCAACGCCTGCGGAACCATTTGTCCCTTTTTAAATACCTTCATACCCGCTTCAGTATTAATTTTACATTTTTCCAGTTTACAATATTTTATCTCCTCTTTTCCTAACTTAAAAACCTCTCCAAAACTCTTAGCATACTTATCTAAATTTAATCTGATTCTCTTACTCTCCTCTTTAACGGCATATTCTTTTTGATTTTTCTCAAATTTGACTCTAAGTCCTCTTTTTGATCTTCTAAAATCTCGCTCCTGACTTGACTCTGATTCACTACCTACTTCCATTTTGCAACTGTTATCCTTGTTAGTCTTTTTATAATAATTATCTCTATTAATCTTCAGTCTGCATTCAAACACCCTATGCCCTTGTCTATCACAATAGAAGCATCTCGGTACTCTCGATTTTTGTCTTGGTTGTTCTCTACTAATTTCTTCATTTATAGTCCTAGAAATAATTTTTCTCATTTCCTCATATATCTTTTCTTCCTCCTCTACTTCCTTAATCCTTAACAATAGCTTCTTCCTTATTCCTTCAATATTTTCTTCCTTTTTGATATTTCTCACAATAAAATCTTTTAAATCCATCGAAGCCAACTTGAACAGCTCACTCTTCCATTTCTCTCTATCCACATCTCTCAAATCCAATTCATACAATATACGCTCTAACTCCTGTAACATCTTTCTGACCACTTGGCCACAGTCCTCTCTTGTGAACTCTTCTTTAGGTATCGCCTCCATATAAGTGCTTAACATAATTAGGGTTTAATATTATTACTGATTATAACATAAGTTGAAAAATAAAAATATGTAAAAAATTACTTAACCTAAAATATAAATTTTCTCAAATTTTTCAAGAACTTCAAAGTCATTTTTAAAATATAAATACACTATTCTGCATTTTTATTGAAAGTAACGATAAACAATATAAATTATCAAGCACTAACTTCCAAATGCTGAGAAGGTTAAGGGAACTGGAAAAAAATAATTATTTGGTTTTCGATCTCCTCTATTTAAAAAATTATAAAAATTTGATTCCTGCGTAAATATATGAGAAAAAGAACTACTAGGATTCTGAAAAAACTTTGTAACAAGTATTTATATTCAAACATATATATACAACATAAATCTTATATTGTCATGCTTTAGTATTATTAGTTAGAATCATATGGTAATTTTTAATAATTTTATTGATAAAAAAAAGAAGACAAATATAGGAGAAGGTATCCCCCTTATAAAAACAAAGAACCGTTAGAACAATGCAGTACATAGTAATAAAAAAGAATATCAACATAGATTATATCAAATTTAATAATAATAAATAAAATTATTTTAATTAAAAAGCAAGTAATTACATAAGAAAACGTAGAAATTACGAAAGCCTCTAAAAATTAAATGAATACTTTTGTATAATGAATAATTGAGCCCTTCAAAAATACTTGTTTATGAAAAAAAAACCAAGACCATTCATTTTCCCGTAAAAATATTATCGATAACAAAAAAGATAAAGGGAAAAAAGCAATAAAATATATATAAAATGATTTAGAAGGAAAAATGTGCTTTGTATAACTGTATTTTCTCAATGATAATAATGAAGATTTAAATTTTTTAAAAATAAAGGTTCTCTTTTAAATTTTTTTATTATGCAATCGAAGAAAGTTTTAATTTTTAAAATATCGATCTAGCGAACTTAACCTAGATAATATTTTTGAGAAGCATGTGAAAATATATTCTGCGAGGAATAAATATCGAAAAAAAATTTGAAACACATAAATTATTTAATTTTGTTGATGTAAACGAAGTATATGGTGCATCAAAAATTAAGAACGAATACACAATAATAATAATACAGAAAATAAAACCGAAGGGATGAATCATTTTTTTCCAAACAATTGATGAAAATGATTTCATAGTATGCAATTATTTAAACTATGCCTGAATTTTTCATATCGCCAAAAATATAATGTAAGATCGTAGAAAATAATTTAGAATTACTTGTTAATAAATCAACATTTAAGGAACTTATGAGAATTGTAACATTAATGGAAATCAATCAAGGCAACAAAAACGAAATTTTTTGTAATCTCAAGCTAATTGAAAAAAAATGATAAAATATTGAAAATTATTAGGAGTATTTACTATCACAAAAAATCAGCTGTATATTTATTAATTAAATAAATTATCAAAGCCTTCACTCAATATTTAAAGTTGATTTTAAAGGATTGATTAAGAATTGTGATATTTTTGAGAAACATATGCATATAATTGCAGCAACAAAGATCAAAATAAAAAAGAAGGTAGGACTTTATAAAAATATTAATTGATGCGAGTAAAATTTTTCTATATAATAAAAATGTGCTTGATTATGGAATTAGAAAGAATTATAATTCAAACTAAAAATGAATATTATGAATTATCTAAAATAATAAAAATTTTAAGACTTTTTTAGAAACAACAAAATGTGTAAATAACCAAAACTCGAGATTTGATCTGCTGAAAACCTTTGAGGAAATATTTTAGCATAAATACATTATTATCAATGCTGTTAAAAATCTTTGGAAGGATTTGTCAAATGGCCGTTTGTTCATATAAAGTAAAAAATAATTTTTGTAAACAAACACAATTAATATTTTTAACTTCAATATATTTAACTATACTGACTGTGATTAAAAAAAATAGAAAGTAAAAATCAACTAAATGTTTTTTCGACTTTAGGAATAACAACACACCCAAAAAAAAATTTTGGAACTAAATATAATAGTTAAAAAGTTTGCTTTGGAAGTACAATATAAAAATTGAAAATTTTACAATATTTATTTAATTGTTTGTCATGTTTTATTAAAATATAGGCTGAAGATGCCCAAACACCCCCCCCCCCTCAGAGGGTGTTCACTTTATTTTTTCGAACCCCAAAATTGAAGTGCAAAATAAAGGAGGAGCAAAGAAGAAACAAAAATTACTAAGCACTTATTACATTAAAAACAAAAAATAAACATACTATCATGTACAGAATTATATTTTAATTTAAATTTGTATATTTATAACAATTGATAAGCAGTTTTTACCCTTCTGATTTATTAGAATTGGGGACCAAAATGCCTTCCTCTGAGGGTGTTCACTTTATTATTTTGAACCCCAAAAACGAAGTGCAAAATAAAGGAGGAGCAATCATTAGCATTCAAATTACTTGCATCTTTAAACAGTAAAAATACCAAATAATTATATATTTGTATACAAAATTTAATTTAAAAAAAGAATATAATCATAAAACTACATAATTCTAAATAACTTGGCATCTTTCAAATTAATTTTTTTGATTTAACAATCTGTATAGATCGTTGAACATTTATTTAAATTTTCTTATATAAATAATATTTATAATTTTAATTACTGGTTTATTATAAAAGTAGATTTTTGAAGAAAATCTACTTTTATAATAAACCAGTAATTAAAAAAAAATTTAGAAAAATAAGAAGGGCAAAAAAGATACAACACTTTAAATGATTATTAGAACTACATTTAAAATATAATTCTGTACATAAACGTATGTTTATTTTTTGTTTTTAATGTAATAAGTACTTAGTAATTTTTGTCTCTTCTTTGCTCCTCCTTTATTTTGCACTTCAATTTTGGGGTTCGAAAAAATAAAGTGAACACCCTCTGAGGGGGGGGTGTTTCGGATCCTTCCTCCAAAATATATGCAGATTATTATCTTAACATCGAACCAGTAAAATTAACGTCAGCAATGTTGCCTATATGATTCCTCTTTTATAAAATTACATGCTATTATAAATTGACACCTGACAGCTCAATATAATATTAATCTAATATTTAAACACGTGGTATCGTTTTGAGGCTGATCTTTATATTTTCTATAAGGATATGTTTCTTTGATGTTCTTCGTTGCATCTTGCTGACTAAATTATCGTTAGAAAATGATATATGAAAAATAAAACTTTTATTAGAAGGTAATTCGTTATATGAACAATAAATATTCCATATATGCAATTCCATAAGATAGTAAATAGCACTAACACTCCGTCATATATTATTTCGTAGGGAAAGTTAGATTTATCTCTAACGTCGATTACATTTCGATGTTAAAAATCATGTTTTTTTTGCTCTCTATTTCTACGAATCTGGTATTGTCCACTGGAAAATCTCTTTACTATCTACAACAATGTATTATTTCAAATTTCTTTCCGCCATGTTTTCTGTAACGTTTAACAAGTGACATAATAATTTATAGTATATAAAAAAAATCTTCAAAGGATATGAATTATGGACATAATCTTGATTTGAGAAATTGACAATTATATTTTTATTTCTATATGGTCTATGAAAAGTCAATCAAATACAGACCAACTATATTCTTGCAAATAAAAAGATCTGATTGACTACTAAGCAATTGATTACATTCTGAAAACTTGATGAAAATTAATGACGAAGCAATTGTTAGCCTATATAGACCCTTGAGAAATAAAATTAAAAAGATAGAATATGACAAAATGTAATGTTTTAATTTAAATATAAAATTTACAAAAAAAATTACTAATTTTCAAAAATGGGAATTCTACATAAGCACTTAGGAAAATTTGCTATTTAAGTGTTAGTCTAATCAAAATATATCATAGAAAATTATTTTGCGACCAAGGTTTTTTTTTTGTTATGTAATAACAACTAAATGGTTTTTACGCAAAAAAATAATAAATTAACTATAAGATATAACTTCAGATAATTACTTTATTTGTTGTATATCTGACTTACCTGATTATATATCTCGATACATTTTTTTGTTTTTACAAATGTAACATTTATTTTATTATTTAACAACTCAATAATTCTTCGTACTTTTATCTTTTGCGAATAAGATTCATATTTAAACTTATTTAATTCTTCGTCAATTATTTCTAGAATTTTTACTATAGGTATATGATCAAATGCAGATAATATTTCTTTATTATAATTAAACATCGCTTGTTTAGTCACGGCCGAATAACTTTTTGAAGTTATATGTCTTTCTCTTGTAAAAAAAATTTTCGTGAAATGCACAAACAGATCTATGAATGCGGAAATTATATTGTTGGTCTCTAGTGGCAAATTTAATGTTTTTAGTTTTCCACTAGTTCTTGGAAGTTGAATGTTTTTAATTCTCTTTAAAAATTGAGAAAAACGATGAATTTTTATGCTATTAATTTGGAACTTTCTATAATCTTCACTGTCTTTTAATATTTGATTGTTGGTATACTTTTTTTCTATTATAGTATTTTTTATCAGTAGTATATATTGGTCAATATTGTTCCTACATTCTGACAATATTTTATAAGATTTTTCAAATTTATTGAAAATTTTAATTGAAAAAAATTCTTGACTATATTCAGTTTCTTCGTTTACAATACCTGATTGGTAATTATTATTTTGCAATTTTGAGTGGATATTGTTGCTAATTTGGTCTAGATTAGTTTGGTTAAAATTATTATCACATAGATTATCATCATAAAAATATATTCCATATTCTCGTCCCAAATAATCTGACTGCTTTAAAAGCTGAGTAAAATCACCAAAAGAGGAACCTTTTAAATCAAAAACAGTTTTTTTAGGTTCATCATATGATAAAGTTATATTGAGTTCACTATTATCATTTTTTGAAAGAATATGGTTTAATTGTGTACAAAACATAAAACCCAATGTCAATAACATTCTAAGGGCTTGTTTTTCTATAAATAATATGATAATTTGTGCATTTGCCCGTAAATATTGTTTTCAGATAAATAAGAGAACGAACTCTACAATTTATATTATAATATAAAAAGAGAATTACACGTCAAGTTGAATATAAACTCGAATTAAACTTCTAATAAACTCATACATGTGGCAAAAACATCATAATTTAAGTGTAAAATTAATATAGCATCACATGGAACATTAAACTTCTATATTTTCGTAGTTCTGTTTAAATAGCATTTATAAGATATTTTAAACATTTACATTTATTCATATTTATAATTATAAATATACGTCAAATTTTTTATTAAATTATATAATCTTACGAATTATTTAGATTGCAAAATACTACAAAAATATATCAAATAAAAAACAGTACCTAAAATTAGGCAAGTACAATGTTTTGTACATTTTTATATCTCTTTGAATTTACACTGAGAAATTCAAATATCATGTTATTGCATTTAACTACTGAACAAACTCATTACAAAACTATTGTACGTTATTGCTAAATTTTATCTTTATTTTTCTTTTTCATAAAACGTTGATCATTTTGGACTATCTTTTTGCTTGTGTCATAAATCAATATATTATCCGTCTTAATTTTTTACATAAGAAAATTTACATATTAAAATGTAACAAGTTTATGGTAAAGTTCTAATATGTTTCAGTATTGTTAAAAATAAAAATAATTAATATACTCTAGTTGTTTTTTATGAGTTTTGTTAATAATATTGTAATAAAAACAAATAAAAAAAATGTCTTAAATAATATTAATTTAGCATTAACATTATAAATGTAAATAACCATAAAAAAAATGCTTTAATTTGATTCTATAAATTTAATGAACTCTAAAATTTATCTTTTTTATACAAAACAAAAGCTGTTTTTTTATCCGTATATTTTTTTATAAAAAACTCAAATACATTCAGAATGTTGTTAGATTACAAATAACCATTATGCTTTGTTCATGAAATTTTTATTTTATGTTATATAGGCCTTATTAATTATCAATTGAAGAATCGTTAAAAATTTCATCTTAAAAAAAAAAGTATTAGACGGAAGTAATAATTTGGTACATGACCGTTTGGAACCCGCTTTGAAAATTCAAAAAAAAGTTAAAAATAAAAAAAATTATACAAAAAGAACTTAACGATTTATTTATAATAATGAAAGAAGACAATTTTAAACGGTGATTTTTGGGGTTTGGAAAGCCCAGAGGAACTGTAAAAGGTACCATAGTGTTCGTCTTTGTTTATGTCTAGATCGAATATCTCTTATATAAATGAGCCAAAATTAACTAAGTTATTTCGTATTGTGACTCGGAATCGCTAAAAGTTACAGCATTGATGTAGTGATTCATAGTACTGTGCTCCATCTCTTTGCTTGTCTAATGTGGGCCTCATATACTACCCATTGATTAGAGATCATAATAGAAACAGGTTATACATTATATTGTATTACCTCAAAGAAAAAGCAGTATTTCTACTAGTTACAGAAACAAGCAAGGTGCCCGCCGATTCTGCATCAAATGTTTCCAAAATAAGCTTTTCTTTGTATTCCATGTATAAATACATTTCATCACTAAAAAGCTCATCTGCCTTAACAAACATTATTTTTGCCAATTTTGCCATTTTTTGAAAGAAGTGTCCTTTAAAATTTCAAAGTGGGTTCATTTTACCAATGCAGGTTCATTTTCCTAAAGCGGGTTCAAAACGGTCATGCGCCAATAATTTTGTTTCTAGAAATATCAGCTGCGTTTAAAATTTGACAGTTTGAGTATTTTATGAAATCTTACTTATATTATACCCTACACAAATGAATAAATTAATTTAAATAAATTACCGATACACCAGAGATTTGAGTTAATAATAAAGCCTCTTAGGTTTTTTAATTAGCTCAGCAGTGTCATAGTGTTGCTTGATAGGTTTAATATGTGTAATCTTTTATCAAATAAATCTCCTGCCACATGTCTAGAAAAATGTTAGAAATAGCAAAATATTCTAATAAAAACATAATTTGAATAAAATTCATTTTTAAACATATGTGTAAGGCTATAATTAAGAGGTATACTGAGGTATCAGTCAGTAAGCGTTTGATGAATAGTCCGTTCGTATTTTAATGTATGTGTCTATTATAAAATTACTAAAATAAAAATAATTTGATTGAATTTTTAATATTAACCAATAAACCGACTAGTTATTGACTACAAAGCCATAATATTGCTTCGAACTGTTAGCTGTCAAAAGAAGTTTCATAAGATAATCGTTATTTTTATTTTTATCCCCAATAGCCTTAATTTTCCGATTGATTCTGACGAATAGAATTAGAAGAGAGAAAAAAACTAAAATATGATTTTCTCTGGTTTTCGGTGTAATTAGTACTAGTATTTAGATCTGCTCCTTGACATTTTATATTCGAAAAATGCAGGTAGTTAAATAAAGCTCTAATGTGGCAAATAAAGATCGCCGCATTATATGATCAGGCAGAAAATTCCTCAAATATCCAACCATATTACTATCTAAATTGGCATATTCGAAAAATATACTCTTTGCTTGATTTATAAAACAAATTACTCATGTTTATTTATTTTTAATAATTAGACGACAAATATAAATATTCTACATATTAGGTTTAATTGGTAATTTCTAAATTTTGTCTAAAGTTTATATCGGAAATCAACTTCGAATTTCATTTTAAAACTGATTTGATCTTGAAATATTTTTGGATGCATTATTTATACATTTTATTTGTAGGTTTGCATCATTGGTTACATTATTGTACTGTTTTTCATTCTATACTTTTAGTCTACTCCCAGTAAAGATATAACTCTGACATTTGCTTTACCTCAGCAATGATGTCATTTTACAGCTGTTTTTTTACAATAAAAACGAGTTTCTAATATTTGTTGTAGTCAGAAATCATCTAACTCGTTTACAACGATGTCAAATATAATGAATATTCCACTCTATCATAAAACTTATTATTATGCCTCAAACAGTGTCAATTATAAACTTCTCATGGTCGTTTACACCTTTTAACATTCTTTTTTTACGTTTTATTATTATATCTCCTAATTTGTGTTTGCTCTTTCGGAATAATCTATAATTTATCTATAACACATTTGCCTTATATTTTTTGTTAAGCTTTATTGTGCACACTCCAAAAGTGTCGCATTAGATCTTTAGTCACTGGATTTAAAAATAATAACTCAATAAAAACACACTCAATATTATACATGATGCGTTATCATGTTCAACTAAGACTTCTTTCAAGCTTTTATAATTTTTTTGTATAGACTCAGTTATGTTTTTTCCAATTGTCAGACTTAAGTTAATAGTGTTTTTATCATATCAAATTTGTTAACATCAATCCTTGTTTGTTTTTTACATTGGTAACTCCTTTTATCTTCACTTAAACTATTTATATTTTGTCTGTACCTGTTTAGTTTGTCATAAATATCTGAAGGAGTTAATCTTCTCCCCAAAGCGTTACCAGTAGTCAAATATATTTTATTTATTCCTTAAGAAAATATGATTTACTATAGGTTTCAATTCGGTCTAGTCTTCTAGACTGTTTTTTACACAAATTATTTATTTTGTCTACCCCCTCTTATGGATAAAAATGACGAAAATATAGAAGAAATCTTAAATAAATATGGCGTCAAGGACCAATTTCTAAATAGTTTTGATACCATGCTTAATGAGTATGATTTCAAATCTAAGATCAATTATCATATTAAGAATATTTATAAACATAGGAAAATAGAAGAAGTACCCGAGACAGAGATTTACAATACGATCATGGAATTTATGACCAATAATTTACCAGAAGAAATACAAGAGAAGTTGTATTACCAGATTAGGAAATTTATAGATGAAAATCTTGAATTTTAATATTACAAGATACTAAAATATCATAAAAAGAAACTTATTTATTTTATTTCTTGTTTTTTAAATAATATATCAATAAATTCTAATACTTTCTCATTTATACCAACTTCAAGTTCCTTCATCTTCTGACTAATCTCATTCATCTTATTTTTGAATTCTGGGAAAAATGCCTTTACTTCCTCCTCGAGTTCATTCGTCACTTTCCCAGTCTCGAAATATTCCTTGCTTATTTTTGAATTTCCTTCTGCTAATTTACAAGTAAAAAATGTCAATTTTAAGGAATCCAAATCATTCCCTGTTTTTTTACTTATTTCTGGGAAGAAATTAAGATAATCGTCTTGCATTTGGAATTTTATTCCTAATAATCTACAATATTCATATAAATTATTTGGTTCATCTTGACCAGTGTAAGCATACCCCACAGAAATAGGGAAATAAAATGTATACCAAGATGTCTTATATTCTGCTATTGTATTATACAAGTCTAATTTATATTCCTCCATTGTATTTTTATAACAATCAAGTGTCTGCCCTAGACATGAATAAAATAAACATTTATAATACCGAGATCTTAAATTAGATCCAGTTTTTATATTTTTAGATATCCTAGCTAGACCAGTTATAAAATACTGAGAATATCTTAGAGATACCATTCCTTCTTTTTTATAATAACATTCGACACCTCTTCTTAGGTCAGATTCGTCCATGACATCGTCGATTACCACAAAGGCACTTTGAAGTAATTCGAAAATATTCCCCATTTTTACAGACTCGTCTGAAATATTATTTAGGAGAAGTTTGAATAGTTCTCGCCGGTAACCTTTTCCACCTGCAGTGTTGTAAGAAATAAAAGAAGATATTTTATTTGTATTTTGATAATTAGAGATTTTTAGAAAATCGCGAAGAATCAAATCAAAATTCGAGGACATTTTGGGGTTAAAAAAGGAAATAAAGTATAAATTGTACTACTTGAAAATAGTACATTTATGAATTTCTCCATGATATTTATACATTTTTACAGTTGACTATAAATAAATTAACTTATTTTTTAAATTTATACAGTATTTACTTTATTTTCAAGATATTTCAAATTTCTATATAATTCCTGCAATGTATATTGGTTTTATACAGCAAGTACTCTCGTTTTATAATACTTCAAATTTTAATATAATTTTAATTTATTTGATTGACGTATTAAAAATATCTTAAACATGTGCATAAAATCAAGAAATATAAATATTTGCAAAATATCTAATACATGTGCATAAATTTATGCATTAATTACACTAGTAAAAAATCTAAAGAACTTTATGCATAATTTAACATG
Source organism: Vairimorpha necatrix (assembly GCF_036630325.1). Lineage (NCBI taxonomy): Eukaryota > Fungi > Microsporidia > Nosematidae > Vairimorpha > Vairimorpha necatrix. Next base: position 917,510 of record NC_088826.1, on the reverse strand, counting down.
TGCATAAATTTATGCATTAATTACACTAGTAAAAAATCTAAAGAACTTTATGCATAAAATCGTGTTTTATGATTGGCATTTAAAAAATATAATTTTATTTTACATTTAAGTATTTATTATTTTAATTTAAAGAAAGTACAATAAAACTAAATAAAAATATAACGAAGACCCTCACTATTCTGTATTTCACCCCTTCACACTGTCTCATAAGAAGGAAGAATTTGTTTGTTTATAAACAAAATATAGGGGAAAGGAGAGAAAAATAAAAGGGTGAATGATCGAAGTTACACATTTTGAAATGATGTGTAATTATAATATAGAATATACTATAATAATATTAGTTTATTATTTTTTTTGTTATAAATCTGCTTCTCCTTCAAACTCCTTTAATCTTTTCTGTACTTGCTCTAAAGCTTTCTTAGTCTCTTCTAGTTGATTCATAAGAAGATTATTTTCATAAATATACTCGTTTTTATCTTGTGTATTGAGATTGTTCTCAAAATTCTTAATCTCCTCTACGTACATGTTTTCCTCTTTCTTCAATCTCAAGATTTTACTGTCTCTCAAGTTCCCCTGCATAAAAAGGGGTAAACGAAAAGACATCAAATATTTACTATTTATTAAATAATTCTATACATACATTTGAAGATACATAAATCTATTCTTTATTGTATTAAATATATTCTCTATATTACATTATCTTGTTTTATTATCCCCTATATGATTTATATTATTGGTACAGGACTACATTCCTATAAGGACTTATCACTACGAAGTATAGAAATATTAAAGAAAGCTAACAAAATATATTTCGAAAATTACACTTCTATACAACAAGTACCAATTAGTCTACTACAAGAATACTTAAATAAACCCATCATCATATGTAATAGAGACGAAATAGAATCAGAAGACTTCTTCTTTTTAGAAGCCTCTAACTCCTTAATAGTCATCTTAGTAGCAGGGTCGCCTATGTTCGCAACTACTCACATAGGCCTACTTATAAAAGGCAAGGAAATGAACATACCAGTCGAAATAATCCACAATGCATCAATACTAAACGTGTACGGGTGTCTAGGCCTCTACTCATACCATCACGGCAAGACTGTGTCTATTCCTTACTTCACTCAAGAATGGAAACCAAGATCATTTTTCGACAACATCTTAAAAAACATAGAAGCAGGCTTGCACACTCTGTGTCTCTTAGACATAAAAGTAGAAGAAGAAAGATTTATGACTGTAAACGAAGCACTGAGTCAAATATTATCTCTGGAAAATGAGATAGTAAATGAGAACTATAAAATATTTGCAGTGTGTAGATTTGGATCGCCAAATCAAGTCATAAAATACGATAAAATAAAAAACTTAATAAAAGAAGACTTCGGGAAACCACTTCATAGTCTTGTAATACCAGGGAAAATGGATACTATAGAAAAAGAAATGGTAGGAGAACTTTTTAAATAAAAAAAATAATTTTAATATTATAAAAAGTACTTTAGTAGGTTATTCAAAAATTATTTAATGATATGCTATTAGAATACTTGTTAATATATTCATAAAAGTATTTGGTAATATTATTCAAAATAACTTAAAAGTACTTAGTATATTATTTGAAAATTTTTATTGAAAAAAAAATATAGATTATAATTATTCTACATTGCATATCATTAAAAAAGTGTTCAATGATTTAGTAAAGTCATGTGTAATTGCCAATCAACAGCTATGGATTTCTTTGATTAGTTAGGCAAAGGCTTTTGAAACTATTATGATTATTGAAGTATTATGTGTTTACTGAAGAAGATAACGCAAAGTAAGTGATGCTTTTTAATCTAAAAAGATCTACATTGTTGTTATTAAGTAACATTGCAAATATTTAAACACATCTTGTTTATAGGATTAGGATGAAAGTATTCATATGATGTATTTAAACAGTAAAAAAAAATCTAAAAGATAATTTTTTTAAATTGAATGAAAAAATTTCAAAAATTTGTGGAAACGTAATATTAGCTATTATACAAAGTTTTTATAAAATTTTTTTGTGCTTGAAATATTCTTATGTTGGTACAAATAAATTAAAACTTATAGCAGATTTATGTCTACAAGATCTTTTCTTTGTTTTAAAATATCAATTAGAAATTTCATTAAAATTTTATTGACGAAAATAATAATAAAATGTATAAATAAGCACGAAAAATATGTAGTACGAGAAAACGGAGAACACAAAAACACACTTTTGGGCTATTTAAAAGTTGAACAAGAATACACTTTTCTACACTAGATAATTTTTGAGTTCAATTGTTAAGTTTAAGAAATAGATTTTGAAGAATTATCCAATAAAGAATAAAATAATGTATGAACATATAAAAATTAAGTATAAATTACATTTGATTTAACCATAAATGAATATAGAAGTGTCTGAGATGTAGTTTAAGTATTCAACTTAATCCAATAGTTTCGAAAAGAATACATATATTCAATTTTTAATTAAATTATTCATCTTCTAACATTTTAATGTGTTTATGAGTTTGTTTTATTTACTAAAAAAAATTATTGAATTTTTATTTGATTTAATTTTTAGCTATGCCCAACATTGGTCTATTTTTGTACAAACATTCTAAAATTATATGATTGATATTCGACTATAAATTATTGCTTGATTGTTTCATGAGTATCGAGCTATTACTTTTTAGTTGTTTAAATGCTATTTTCGTTTTTTAGACTTGCCAGATCCTAAACCTTCTATACTTGTTGGTCTTTCCAATGGTTGAACTGTTATAATTTATAGCATCTATTAAGTCTTTTTGTTTTACTGCCAAGACCTCGCTCACATTATGTTTTAAATATCATTTGGTCTATGTGGAGACTGTTTTTTTTTGAAATATTTCTAAATCTTCTAATTAATTTGTGGACCAATTCTGTATTGGAACAAAAAAATTGCGAGGTATACTTTCCATTTCCTTTTAAATAAAAGTTATAAGTGTTTTTTATTCAGAATTAGGCATTTTTCTTGTCAGCGTACAGCAAATTTTATGTTCCTTGTATTACTCAATATACTACCCCAGTAAAGTTTTAATAATTTTCAATTATAATGCAATTTTCAAAATGTAATACTTTTAAATTGCTTAGATTTGTTACTAAATTTCAGTAACTTTTTCAGATATTTTTTAAATTTGTGTGAAATCTAATATGCATAATTTGTTTTTTAATAAATATTGTATGTTTGATGCATGTTTAAGTCACAATTAACAGACTCTTCTAAGATCCATTAAATAACAGGCCATACTCCTAATTAACCCTACAATTTATCAAACTTCTTCGGTGCTTTTTTTAAGAAATTTTATTTCTGAGTTTTTTTGAACTATTAATCATATTTTATATTTAGAAAGATTGTACATCTCAGATTTATCTTTATAGATACCTTTAAAAGTTACGAGGATTTTGCGAAGCATCGTCATACGGTATATAATGAATTACTTCGCTTATAGATACTTTTTTGTTATATTTAAGAAAATGGTGTCCTATCTATAAATCAAAAAAAAAACATGAGATGGCTATTTCAAAAATTATACAAACTTATTCAGACTATACATACATAGCATCATCTTAAATTAACAAGATATATGTGACTGAAAATTTATAGATATGTTGTAGTTTCTAAAACCGGGATCTACTTTAACACTAAATGACCACAGAATAACCCTCATTTATTAGATTTAAAAATTTTATTAAAAATTTATAAGCTTCGCTCTTCGAATATAAGGTTAACCGAATGCAAAAAACCTAAGTTGGTAAATTTATATTTGAATTATTTTTTACGATACAAAATCTTTGCAACAGTATCAATGTTTTCATATAATTTACATTATAATTGTACTCATAATTTAAAGCTACTTACGACATTTCTGTAATCAATTTGTATTGTAGTGATATTTGAAATCTTCTTTTTTATGTAGATCTAACGTCCATAATTATTAAAGCTGACACTATGATTTGTAATTCATTAGTCAACAAGAGTTCATAAGCTACAGAATTATATGACGCGAAGCAATTAGTTCTTTTATAGTGTATTCAACTGAACGTTCAAATTAAAATTTTTTTAAGGCATGTTGTCACACGTATAATATTTTCAAAAATGTTATTTACTTCCTTTTTCATAGCGTAAAATCTTCACTAAATTATGTATATAGCATCCTGCTGTGACGAGGATGTAATTATTCTTTCATTACAAATTGAAATCTTATTTATCAAACATATTTTCAATTTTCTAAATTTTTGTAAAAACCTAGCTAAATCTTTCCCTGTTTTATAGGGTTATTCTATATGTTTTCATAATATTTAATTTCCTTTTTTTGTGTTAAAATCAAAAACTATTTTTATCTAGAAAACTCTTCTTAGTCACGCATATTTTTAATAGTTCTCTAAAAAAAATTTCTTTGTATTATATTATAATGTTTTTTTTGTGTTCAATTATTACATTTTGTAAATATAAAAAGATGTCTAATCTTTCTGCAATTTTAAGAAAGTTAAAAAATTCCCACAATCGATTATAAGTATATTTTGCGGGGAATTATGAGGAAAATACGGATTTGTAACATATTTTACGAAGCTGTATTCACCAAATTATTTAAATAAATATAAATTTTTAGTAATGAAAGAAAATCAAATTAAAAAAAGTAGTTTCGCATTTGTAATTGATAAAAAGATAAGTAAAAAATTAAATCAATTCATTTTATATATTATTGATTTAATGGCGAAGTTATACCATTCTTAAAACGTGTTTGAAATGCTTTTTTTTTAAAGCATTTATTAGAAATAAAAGATAAATGAAAAAAATAATTTTTTGAGAAAAAACTCTAAATAAACAAATAGTGAAAAATAACTGAAATCGATTATATAGTATATTTTTATGGATTTATAAACTTTAGTTCGCTTTATACAAACTTTATTTTAGAGATTTCGAGAAAGGGTAAAACAAATAAGTTTGTTTTCTTGTATAGTTTAATGATAAATTAGATCGCTGATAATAAAAGTACTAGAATATATATATATCTTATCAGTATGTTACACCAAAGTAAATATAACTGAATTCTCACTAAAAGTGTCTTGACGATTAATTTTTTATTCTAAAATTATAAAACTTAATTTTAAGAAATGGCAGATTTAGACTTCTGCTAAAACAGATAATGTATCAATTTAGCTTTTTATTTAGCATACAAAATATAAAAATACAATGTAAAAACCTTGCTCAAAAAAAAAGATTGAAATAATTACCTTTGAAAAAATCTAAATCTAATTCTGATTATAAATTGTGCAAAATTTTGATTAAATAGAACAAATCAAAAAACATAATTTTATTATAGTTTTAACGCAATTCGAACATTTTACTTGGCATCAAATTAATGTTAAAAAATTCTACGGGAAATATGTTATATGCAAACTGGGTATGGATTTAGAACATTCATTATTAAATTCAATAGTGCATGATTTGTGCAAAAAGATCTAATTTACCTCAATACGAAGCTAAAATTTTTTAAGTTCTGTGATCCATGTTATTATTTTAAGGTATATAGCTCTAATATTATAAATAAAAAACAAACTTTAAGACTTGACTATTGAAAAAAATACACAAAAAGAATTTTTGATTTTTACGCAAATATATAATTTTTCTATTTTTATTTCCATCATACTTTAACATTAAATTACTCAGAACAATATATTCTTATAGTATAGATTTTTGTGATATTGTTTGCTTATATCTTTTTAGAATATTTTCTATATTTATATATATGTCTTATTATATAAAAAACCTGCCAATGTTATTTGTTTTTACAATGTAAAATGTTGGCTTAAATTTTTTGTTCACCTTAGATATCTTGCATTTGAATTTTTAAACAACTGTGGTAAAAATATCAATATTTTAACAATATAAAATGATAGATTCTTTCTTTGGACTTTTGATCTTTTTTAAATCAGAAAAATACGATATATTTGTGCGTTTTAATTCTTAAAAGTTCCCATAAAAAATTATTGTTGTATCATATTACACTTTATGTATTTTTAATACTCAAAATAGTATTAATAGTTATTTTTTTTGTTACTTGTCTTTTTTTTTATATCTTTGTTTAGATAGATTTCAAAAAAAAAAATTTAGTCTATAAAATTTTTATACGGATGCTATATATAGCCCTATAAATATCCACATTTTTATTAAAAAACAAATTAACACATATAATTACCAAATAGATTTTATTTTTTGGGTCCAATAAATTTTCCCATGAAAATCGGTAGACTACAAGTGAAATTATCGTCTTGTCTTATTACGAACCATAAAAAGGGTTTATTAAATTCCAAAACACGGAAATTGTTTGCTTCAGTTTTTTCTTTTACTGATTTATTAGACACTAAATGAGTTACAAATCCAAATTCATATACATCAATAAGTACGTTTTGTTTAATTTCTAAATTTTCGTATTTGAAGTCCGTCTTCAGTTTGTCTAGTTTTAATGAATTCAACATACTATCAATCCCCAGATCTTTTGAATATGTGATAAAATCGACCTCATACTCGAATCTAAATTTAGGAAAGGTTAAATTTACATTTCCGTATTCCATTCGCGATATTAAGCAATTTAGTTCGTTTTCAGAACAAATCTTTTTAGTTACTTCGTCCCAATCCTCAATCTTTTTAGGCATGACGGCCAGGAAGAATGAATCAGAATTTTTATAAAGCATTTTTACAGCAATTATTTTTTCGTCTTCATAAAAATTGTACTTTTTTGCTATATAATTATACATCATATCTTGTTTAACTTTTCCAGCATAAGTTGTAAAATCTTCAACACGGAAAAAGTCAAAATTTGTGCTCCATTCTTGTTTTAAATAGAAATTGTTTTCTTTTAATAAACACATGTCTGGGCCAAAAGAAGTTATAAAATGTTGAAAAATTATATTAGTGCCATTGGTGATATAATGATAAAAATTTTTATAATCATCAATCACTTTCTTAGGATTATATGATGAGATTTTTATATTGTAAAAATTTGAGATAAGTGTCTTAAAATCTTCGTTAATTATAAATTTATCACTATGAAATAAATAATTCGTCACGATATAATCACACGTCACAAACAGATCATCTCTATTTCTTTTTTTAGTCAAGATCTCGTTAATTTTATTAGAATTTATATTAAAATCGTTGATATTTGGTTCAAAGCCCAATTTACCAATAAATTTATTGCTTGTTTCGTCATCTGTGCCATTGGCGAGGAGACCTAGTACTTGAAGGAAGGAATATGGAGATAAAGCCTGATTCTCCGTTTTGTCCTGATCTCGAGATAGTGTTAAATTGAACATTTTGAAATACAAATTTATGATATTTTGAATATTTATTTTCATGGGGAGGAGATTTTTTTTAATATATAAATATTTAAAGTTGGCTCTAATTTTAAATAGACCTTTCAAAAGCTGTTATAAAATGTATGTCAATAAAATTGAAAATTTTAAATTTATGTCATAAATAATGTTTAACACTGGTAAATTCGTATAATACCTTAATGTCTATTTATATAAAGGTTTTTTTTTCATATAACAGCTAATATTTGTTTCAGTTTTATGTATCTAATCCGTTTTTTTATAGCTTAGATCAAAGATAGAATATATCAGGAAGATGCTGTTGATAAAGAATTGTATAAAATTGTAACTAACTAGTTAAGAGTGTAACAGTTAAAAAATAACGCATTTTAAGAGAATGAAAGTATGACGAAGCTTGAAAACATAATCAATATTGCAATATCCATAATTTGAGGAGCAAAATTCCTTGCAACAAGATAATCTATGTGCTAATAAACTTGAGAAATCTCAATATATTTTTATCTTTTATTTTTTTGTAAAAAATAAGCTTTTTTAAAGAAAAATACAGGCTTAATAACCAAACATCTTACAGAAAACACGTGATGGAATTTTTATCGAAAATACAGCATTCTAAGTCGTATATAATAACATTTCATACTTTCCAAAATTTATATTTTTTATTCGGCTCTTTTTCTGAAGCCGTTTGTACAATTAATAGAGAAGCTTTAAGTGGTGTTTGATACATGTAATCATAACACTACAATCATAACTGAAAAATTATGAATAACATGTACTCTTTAAATGGCTTTTTGAACAAACATTAACTGTGGGTATTTCAAATTACATAGATGTAAGAAATCAAAGCACAATAATACTTTACTTAAATTATAAATCTAAAAATACGTTTGGCATTATTTGTAGAATGTTTACAACACATGTTCGTTGACATTTTTTATTTTGTTATTCCTGTATTTTGAATTTAAAAAATTTTTATCATTTATATCTGAAATTTTAATTTAAAGAAGAGAAAAAACACAAGTATTAAATATGAAAACTTAATATTAATTTGAATTAGTGTTTTGTGGAACCAGAGTAAGCTTCTTGGTAGTAAAAACCTCTCTAATCTTTATTTATTACTAATTCAAATGATGTTATCTATAAGTCCTTTGTTTTCTTTTTGGTCTTGTTTTTTAATTGTGTTTTTTTTGTTCCATTCTTTCTTTGAAATTAGTTTCAGCTAAAAATAAAACAAATATTTTCTAAAAAAAGGCAAAAATGACATGTAGATAATACAGTCTATTATAGATTTTAAATAAACAATGTTATTGCTCGAAATAAAATGGTTCCACGTAATCAGTACTAAAATATAAATTATTTTAGGCCAGATAATCAATTCTAATCTATAAAATATTTATAATTTTTTAAAAAAGAAAACCGTTTTTAGTTCAATACTCAACCTCATGTGACCAGAAAAGCAAAGATTTGTTTGAAACTCACAAAAATAATTCAAATTATGATACCAATATTGTTATTAAATTTAGTGGTGTTGAGTGAAATAATAATTATTTATAGCCCCTATTCTAGAATAAATGTTTATGGTGGAGAATATGAAAACAGAGATTAGTAGTGAAATATCTTGCAGGAGCTACAAAGAGCTTCTTTACTTTCCAGTTTTAATAAATTATCAAATGAGGAAAAAATTGATTATTTTATTCATAAAGCCAACATTGAGATACTAGATTGGCATAGTATGTTAATGAAGGAGAAACGGAAATGTTCATTAACATTTGAAATGTGGAAAGAGTTGGCAGAAACGGAATTTGACTGCGGTACTGGATTGTACGAATTATATACTTTAAAACAAAAAGAAAACCAAAGTATTGTGGAATTTATCAAAGATGTAGAAAAGAAATGTCTAAAGGAAAATATCAGAAATACGGGTAAAAGGAAGATAATAAGAAATGGAATTCTACCAAGATATAAGGCTATAAAAATGGTATTAACAGGGCAATATGAAATTAATAAAGAATTCCTTGAAATAATTGATGAAATGGAAAAGGAAAATAACGATATAACAAAAATAAGACAACCTGCCTCCAATAACATCAACAAAAGATATTCATGTTATTTTTGCCACAAGGATGGGCATATTGCTAAAGACTGTTTTGCGAAGAAGAAAAGAACTGATGGTAAACAACTACAGTATAAAAGGATAAATGAGATCCACCAAGAAGGCGAAATGTTGGATGCAAACTTTATTAACAATAAAGAAGATTTAATATATGTTTATAATGAAAAAATTAATGTAACTTTTGACTCGGGTTCTTACTATAATTTTATGAGTAAAAAGGCTGCTTCTGAACTAACTTTAAAAATTTATAGAAGTACAGAGGAAATATATTTTTTAACATGTTTAGAAGAAAGATTCGGGATTACAGAATATGTGATATTAGATTTCTCTTATGGTGGTAAAAGTTATCGTTCTAAATTTTTTATATTCCCTAAGGTGGAAAAATTTAAAATACTTGTAGGAAAAAAGACATTACAAGAAATATTGAAAAGGGTGTCTAGCAATAGAATTTGTGAAATAAATACGATAAAAGGAGAAAAAATTGTTGAAAAGGTCTATACACTACCAAAAAAGTTAGAAGAAGGAGTGGAAAAATCTATCAAAGAACTACTAAGTAAAAATTACATAAGAAAATCAAAATCAACGTGGTTGAATAATTTAAGACCAGTAATTAAACCAGATGGTTCTATAAGAGTTACTACAAATTTAGTTTCGTTAAACAAATTGGTAGAGCTAGATAATTACTCCTTACCACACATTGATAAGCTTTTATACGGGCTTCGTGGGAAAAAATATTTTAGTAAATTGGATTTAAAAGATGCATTTTTTTGTATAGAATTAGCGGGAAAAGATAGATATAAGACCGCTTTCAGATTTAAGCACCTATTATAGAATGGAACGTTATGCCAATGGGGTTTAAAAATGCTCCGGCAATTTTTCAAAGATTTATAGATGATGTTTTACAAGAAAAAATGGGGAAAAGTTGCTTCGTGTATGGCGATGACATACTGGTTTTTGGAGAAAACGAGGAATAACGTGATTTTAATTATGAGAAGATCATAACAAAGCTTAAAAGCTATAACTTAGGTATTAATGAGGATAAAACAATATATAAGGTTAAAGAACTTACCTTTTGGGACATTTAATAGCATATAACTAAATTAAGCCAAAAATTACACGGGACCAAGCAATTAACAATATGAAAAGACCAATCAATAAAAAATCACTGCAAGAATTTCTGGGACTTATTAATTATTATAAAAAATTTATTCCTAATTGTTCAAAAATCGGAGGATGTTTATATGATCTTACAAAAAATGATATTCAATTTAATTGGGGGAAGGAACAGGATGCTGCTTTTAACACGTTAAAGAAAATTGTATTGTCGAGCAGTGTGCTTAAACAGCCAGATTTTAGTAAACCTTACATATTAGAAACGGATGCATGTGACTCTGGTCTGGGAGCGATCTTGTCACAAGAAAATGAAGGGCATGTGTACCCAATCGCGTACGCTTCTAGAAGATTGGTTCCAGCGGAAAGAAATTACAGTATCAGCGAGAAAGAATGCTTGGGTGTCCTATGGGGAATGGAAAATTTTAGATATTTTTTATATGGAAATGAGTCTAAAGTAATAACTGATCCCAAAGCTCTAGAGGTCCTAAATAAAGGCGAAATAAAATCGTTACGTATACAAAGGTGGCTTGATAAATTGAGTGAGTATAATTACACGATCGAGTACAAAAAGGGGACAGATATTCCTCACGTCGATTGTTTGTCAAGATCTTATCTTAATGAGTTAAATACGGATGAAATAAATATGATTGAATTTAGCGAAGAAGAAAAAAGGTCTATCATAAGGAATAAACATATAGAGTTAGTTCACAGAGGATCAAAAGTTATTGAAAATGAATTAAGGAAAAATATCATTGGAAAGATATGTCGCATATGGTAAAAACGGAAATTAATAAATGTCTAAGATGTAAGATGTACAATCCACAAAGAGGAAAAAAATTCATATTTGTGACAGCATACGAACCTGGCGAAAAGGTAGCTGCCGATATTATAGGACCAATCAATGGAAGCTATAAAATTACGGCGATCGACTATTTTACAAGGAAAGCGTGGGCTAAAGTCATTACTACTAGAGAGAGTAATAAGCTAGTGAAATTTTTTGATGAAGTTTATAATGACATAAAGATTAAAATACTAATTCTTGATCAGTCAAAAGAAAATTTGAGTATTGAGGTAAAACAATGGGCAACGAGAAATAATGTTCAAATTCATTATATTTCCCCTTTTCATCACCAATCAAACGGAAGAATAGAAAGATTTAATAGGACAATACAGGAAGGTATATATAAAGATAATAGTTTTGGAAATTTGAAGACAAAAACTAAGCGTGTACTAGATGTATACAATAATGTTAGACACTCCGTTCTTGGCATGTCGCCAGATGAAGCATGTAATCCTAAGAGAGCTCAGGAGATTAAACTAAGACAATTCGAAGAAATCATAAAATTCAACCAACGACAGAAGAAAAGAGGAGCTGAATTTATTTTTAAAGAGGGAGATAGTGTTATAATTAGAAGAGAAACCGATTTAACAAAGGGAAAACCTAGATTTGAATCGCAAGGTATAATTATTAATATTTTAGGAAATAATTCTTATAACGTTAAGGTCCATAATAAAACTATAAAGCGACATGGCTCGCAACTTAAGCTAATAGTAGAGGATTATTTTGAATGAGGGGGATGTTGAGTGAAATAATAATTATTTATAACCCCTATTCTAGAATAAATGTTTAAGTGGGAAAAAAATCATGCAAAAACAAAAATATAACTTAAATATGTGACAAAAAATTTTATCTTAATCTGAAAAGGTTGTTTTTATAATGTCAAATAATATTTAATTTCATATATTAAATCATTAAAACTGTCGCTTTTTATGAGTGTCATTTATTTCTTATTTAGATTTTTTACCATAGAAAATATTAATATTATATTGTTATCTATTTGTGCATTTTCGTTTTTTTTGTAATGAGACTAAGATCAATTCAGTGTATGACATTATAACCTTTCAAATGTTTCTATACATCTGTATATATTTTTTTTTCTGTAACTTCTTCCCCTTTATTTTTTTGTTTTACCATCAGCCATACGCATAGAATCATATACTTCCCATCTTAAAATTTTAAGTTGTGTTAATATATATCTTCTGATATTTATTTGCACATGTTTTTTAATCCATTCATCTTCATCAAAAAAAATTACAAATTTTTGATCATATATATTGCATTTTTATTTATGATAATCTGTTCTGAGATCAAACTCAACAAATTAAAAAAAAATCCTCAAATATCTATACTAGAGAGAAATAAAAAAGGACAAATATATATCATTCATTGGGATTGTCATGAACACCTTTTGGCTCCTTAAAAAAATTGAAAAGGATAATATAGTTGTACATCTTGTTCAAATGACATTTTCTTATAAGCTTCATTTATTCTACCTCAAACTAATTATATAAAATGAAATTAGCTACAAAATCTATAGATTATTAATAATCGAAAAAAAATGAGAGTGCAAAAATATCTAGGAAATAGAAAATGACAACCAAAATATTAATATAAAGAAATTTTTATTTTAAAAAAAATGCCATATAGGTTTTAGAATTCAAAATCTGCTATATAATGTAGATTTTCACAACTATACAGATCTGTAGACGATCACATTATTTTTTCAAAAAACCAAAAATTCATATGAACATGATGAATTTGGATGATTTAAAGATCAATTGTTTATGATTAGATTTGAATTGTCAAAACAATTTCCCTCGAAAATTGACGGAATAATTTATTATTATGTGCTTTGCTATTATGATCTTCATACCATTAAATTGAATCTAAATTCTTGTAAAAGTTTGACACATATAACATATTAGTCGATTTTTGTTTGAAATGAAGATCTTATGAATAAAAATACTAAAATCCTTTGAATAAATTTATCATTATTAAAAATTCATTTTATAACTATAATAAGATTTAAAAATATTGCTTAGCTATATGTAAGCCATGGCAGCCAGTCATAATAAATAACAAACCAATTTTAGCTAAAAAACCTACTAAGTAACATATGCCAATTTCTATTAGCTATAAGTTTCAAAAATCCACATTAAAGATTTTTTGCTTCATAACTACAAGTGCCTATTAAAGCTTAATAAGCTAAATAATATTTCGCCATATATTTAAGTTACAGATCTCGATTTATACATTCATTCCTTTTCTAAGATATGATAGAGCATGCGTCTAACGGATTTTTTCGATCCCGTTACTTATTCCTTATTTTGAGAAGTTTAGTGAAAACGTGTTTACGTCATATTTTAATTTTATAGTAAGGCCAAAAATAAGTATACTGATTTGATGTTTCAATATTTGCAAATAATGTAACTTTTGAGCTTATTATTTAGTGCCTTTCGATGGATTATAAAGGCAGATTTCGAAGATTGAACTTTATAAGTCAGAGGATTCGAATTTTTAACTTTTCGATTCAGAGTCTTGCCCGTGGAAAATTTTACGTAAAAGATGTTTAGATGGTAATAAATTAGCGCTAAAGATCAGGAGTTGTGAAGAGGCATATTAATAGTTTATAATAGTTAACGATTCATATCATTATTACAAAGAATTTATCCGCTGCAATTTTTTCTCCTATTCTATCATATCTCGTACAAATAATTTTCACTAATATAAATAGAAAAGGCAATTAATTCCGTAGAAGGCAGAGCCAATCTGGTTTTTAGAGCTTATCGCCCGTATCTTATATTTATTTTACAAAGATTTAAATTCATAACAACCGAGCAAATAAGTATCCCTTAATTAAATATGTCTTCTGTGTTGTATTTTCTTATATTCTTACTTTTAAAGAAAAAAAAAGAGACGAAAAAATATAAAAAAATAAATCCTTGACAGAAAAAATAAAGCAATTCATATTAAAAAAAATTAAGCAATTTAAATTTAAAAAAATACAATAGAATTTTTGAAAACAAATAATTTTTAGTTATGTTATATTTTTAACACAAAATTATGATGAAATACTGATCATTATCGTATATGTACAAATAAAGGTGGTGGAATCATACGAAAAGCGTCAAAATTAATTTCCTTGATGAAAAATTCATAACCACCATCCAAATACTTTTTATTGGCGTATATGTAACAATTATGATAAAATTACTTTTTTTAATGTTTTATTTGGAATTATCAATGTTAGTTTTATTACACCCTTTCGTGTTCAACTATATTCAGCCAGATATCATTCGTAAATTTAATTATTCAAAATTTAATACTTTGATACATTAGCGTTGTATAATTTGGAACCATCTAAAAAATCTGCTAAAATGTAAATGTCCTATGTTTTTTATTTCTAATTCAAATCTTGTCTTTTCTTATTATTTTAAAAAAAATTATTTGCGCAATTTGGTTCCAAAGTGGGTTTTAATTCTTTGATTAGCCCTATGTCTCTTTACTTGTACGTCTCGTCTTTGTGCTTTTGTTTGTTTAATTTTAGAAAGTAAATAAATGTCACTTTAAAATTCCGAATCTATAATGTATTTTATCATATATAACAAAATTATAAAAATTGGATGCTGCTCGATCTATATATTGCAATTTAACTCGGAAAACAATGTGTTAAGTTTACAAACATGTAAAGAATTTAAAGTACCATATTATGTTTAGTAATTTGTATATCATATTGGTCAGGCCATTAAACTTCTACAAGGATAAATCTGTTTTTTATAAACTGTCTTTGTATAAAAATTAAAAGTCTCCCTTCCTCTAAATCCATATATGTTCTCGAGAGTTTTTAAGTGTAAAATAAAATTAACAAATTATTAGGAAATCGTGTTTTATACATGTTGGTCGTTATTAAATTGTAAATTGTTTTAAAATCGTTTCTTATTTAATCTTTCCGTGATATTAACACCTAAATAAGAGTTATAGTTTTTTTAACGGACGAAACAAATACGAAAAAAAAAATTTCTTGAGTCTTAAATTATATAGGAATGAAATTATAATTCTTAACAAAAACAATTTATGCTAACATACAAACATCTCCCTTAAAAAATTTTCTGTCGCCATAAAATACGACAAAGTAATCATTTAAATTGCATTTCTTGTATTTGAAAAATTCAACTAACGTAAGTACGTAGATAGGCCGATTGATTATATCATAATTTTAGTTGTAAACCAATAAAAATCAAAAAGTAATTTATATTTTAATCTAGTTTTTTGAAAGTTAAAGCTAAAAACGACAAGGAAAAAAACATGGAAAAGTTTTACTAAAATAACACTTTTTATCAAATTAACCTTTTATATTATTATATAAATTTCCATGTATTTTTACTTTCATTTATTCATTCAAAATTGCTTTATTTACATTTAGAAATATGTTACGAAAGGATTGATAAATCAGTATAGTATAAATTTTTTTTGAAACGTTAAATAATTATAAAATAAAGGATATATCCTTTTATAATTTACTATTAAACAAAAACCAATTCGCATCATTCTATATCGTTAGCGTTAATATTGATAAATTATATGTCAAAAAGATCTAAACGTATGGAGTGTTTAATTAGTATCTCCTAAGTTCTTTATAGACCAAAAAAATTATTAAAAAAAGAATAATATATTAGATAGTAGATTTTCCTATAATTTACTGTCTAAAATAATATGAAATATGTGATTTATGAGAGATATCCACATTTAATACTATGCTGTTCAATAACACATAATAACTAAATTAATACGAATATAATTTAAATGTATAAGATTTAGCATCGGAGAGTTTAAAGACTTATTTCAAAAAATGTAATTTTTTTGTTAATTATATTATATGGTTGAAGGAAATACAGATAGAATTATAATTTTATTTGAATTTTATATCTTTCTTGTTCTCGTTTTTTTATTTTAAATATTATAGGGAATATAACAAAAAATTGGTTATTTTCATGTTTAACATGACTGAAGCGATATTATGATCACTATAAATATTTAAGAGAAATATT
Organism: Vairimorpha necatrix; assembly: GCF_036630325.1. Taxonomy (NCBI): domain Eukaryota; kingdom Fungi; phylum Microsporidia; family Nosematidae; genus Vairimorpha; species Vairimorpha necatrix. The sequence goes on along the minus strand of NC_088826.1, from coordinate 901,027 downwards.
TCCAAGATTATAAAAGTTTTATATGAAAGATCAATGTAAAGAATAATGAAAATAAATATTATGGATCTGTGTACTAAGAATATCTAATAGCATATTAAAAAATATAGACAATATTATAAAAAATAAAAAACAAATATTTCAGAAAATAAATGAAAAATTGAAAAAATTACATTTTCATCACACACTAGTTTCTGAATTATTTGCGAAAAAATTTGCTTTCGTAAAAGATTTATTTATATCATTTAATTTGATAAAATGATTCCATTTTAAAAATTATAAATATTCTTTTTAACTTTATGCGCATAGGAATTACATCAATTATTTGCATAAAATATTTAATACTAATGTCCCATATGCTAGAAAACTTAGAAATTTTTTGTTATGAGCGTAAAAACTACTTTTTAATATTCAGTACAGTGTATTTTCTATATATTCTGTCCTGTATAAAAGGAACTTTGCTATTTTTGTAATAGCTTTCTAGAAGTTATAATTTAATAATGTTTTATTGATGGTTTCTCTATTTCTCTTATACTCCATCCCCTTCAAAGACAGATTTTCTTTTATATTTTTTTTTTAATTAATTATTCTTTGTCAACACTGGAGCTGGGATACTTACAGCCCCCGCATTTGAGGCGCTACGATTTTTTTTTCGAACCCCAAAAATGAAGTGTAAAAAAAGGAGGAGCAAAGTAGAGACGAAAATTACTAGGCACTTATGATAATAAAATACTATATAAAAATACTAGTGTATGCTTTCCCGTTTTGAAAACGGGATCTAAATGTTTAGTTTTATAATTTGTCCCGTCTCAGTAAATTTTGTTAAGTTTCCATTTTGGGATGATTGAATTTGACAGGGTGAAGACATGATTTTTAAAAATACTTTTTAGCAACATATAAGAAGAAGTATTGATTTAAAACATTTTATAATCTCAATTTGATAATTTTGGGAAGTTCTAAGTTTAAATTTTGACACTTACATTCAAAATAATTATTGGTTAAATATTTTTACAATTTTTCATAGAAGGGT